>NW_006159904.1:2674590-2752439 GCF_000334495.1 Tupaia belangeri chinensis | reverse complement strand
AGTCCAGCGACATAGCCATTATGCTAACTACTGGTCCCTTTCCTATTTCTTTCATGAGCAAGAAGGACAGAAAGACAGAGAGAAAGAGAGAGAGAGAAAAACCTGTAACAGGGTGCCAAGGCTGCAGTCCACTCTCAGTCCTCCACTAGCCCTGAATCATGGACATGCAAGTGTACCCACCATGCTCAAAGAAGTCTCAGGACTTGAACTGGGATCTTCACCATGTGGGATTGCCTCACAGATCATGGCATTTTACCACTACACAACCATCTGACCCCTAAATGGGACTAATTTTGACTCCAACTGCCTTCACTATCGCCTCCATTTATTCATAAATCCAGCTCTTTAATCCTCTGCAATTTATGTATTTTCTGAAATTCTTTGTAAATTAAAATTTACCTTCTTTGACATTGTGATTAAGAATGTCGATAACCCATATACAAAATATCTCTTCTTTCTTTCTTTGGTCTTAAGTTTATATATTTTCAAATTAGTCCTGCCTGAAATCAAGAAACTTCACATCTGTCCCTGTGATTCATTGTCCTTGCTTTATCAGGAGACGGGGTACTGTTTTGTTGCCATGAAGGCATAGTATGTTTCCTTCAGCCACCACTTCCCATCATTTTTTAAAAACCTTAAAATAATTTAAAAAAATTAAAATAGAAACAACATGATTAAAAAATTAAAATAACAGAATAAATTTCAGTAAAATGTAAGTCTTTCTCCCCTTGCAACTTGGGGTTTCTTTCTTTCTTTCTTTCTTTCTTTCTTTCTTCTTTTTTTTTTTCTTTGGAGAGGTTTTTGCTATAGGGCACATGTGCTTGTCAGAGACAGAGAGAGACAGAAAGTGAGAAATCACTCCCACTCCCAGGTGGGATGGCCATGCCACAATCCCTTCTCCTCCATTCTCCTCTCGGGATCTTGGGCACACATGCACACGTGCCCGGCGTCAGTTTATGCCACTGGGTCCGGGACTTGAACCTCAGCCAGCTACATGGGAGTCCAGCCATTATGCCAATTGCTGGTCCCGGAGTTTCTTTTTAAAGAAAATTATTATTAGTTTCTTCCTCTCCCCTAGAGATCAACTCTGCAAATACAGATATGTATACCTCCATTCTTTCTTATTCAAATGAGAAGATATTGTATACACTATTTTGTACTTTAATATTTTGTTGCTTATTTATTTTGTATTTAATGCAATTTAATTTTTTATTTTTATCAATATTATAAAGAAAAATGGTTTTAAAATCAATGAATTCTGCAGGGTATAAGTTAAAACAGTAGTCTGTTGTATGTCTGATTCTTATTGCCAAGAGGCAATAGTTCTCAAATTATTTGGCTGCTTCTTCTATACTCACCTCTACATTTTAGTACATAATGTATCTATTGATATTTGTAGATTTTTCAGTTTCAAGTATCAATTAAATATTTTGAAACCTTGCATATTTGAAAAAGCTTAGTATACTTTCCAAATGAGGTGGTCATTTTGATGGTTAGAAATTACTTTCTGATATTAAAAAGCAGTGGTAATTAAAACAGCATGGTGTTGACACAAAAGCAGACATGAGGACCAATGGAACAGAGTAGAGCCCCCAGAAATAAACCCTAAAACACAGCCAACTGATCTTTGACAAAGGGTACCAGTCAATTCAGTAGGAAAAGGAAAACCTCTTTAACAAATGGTGCAGGAAAAACTGGATATCCACCTACAGAAAGATGAATCTGAACCCCTATCTGTCATCATTAACAAAAATCAACTCAAAGTGGATCAAAGATCTAAACCTAATACCTCAACCTATAAAACTCCTGGTGGAAAACACTGGGGAAACTCTGAGAGACATTTTGGTAGGCAAAGACTTCTTAAGCAAGACTGCCGATACAGAAGCAATAATCGCAAATATATAGGTGGGATTACATCAGATTAAGAAATTTCTGCAAAGTAAAGGACACAGTAATTAGTGTGATTGACAACCCTTGGAATGGGAGCAAATTTTGTTAACTATGCTTCAGATAAGGGACTGATAACCAGAATACACAGGGAACTCAAGCGAGTTACCTGGAAGAAAATGATTAGACCAATTAAAAGATGGGAAAATGAGCTGAATAAACAACTCTCTCAGGAAGATACACAAACAATCAAAAAACATGTGGAAAAAATGCTCAATATCCCTCATCATAAGGGAATGGCAAATCAAAACTACAATGAGATACCACCTAACCCCAGTCAGAATGGCGAAGATTAACAAAACAAAAAATGGTAAGTACTGGTGGGGATGTGGTGAAAGGACAACTCTCCTACATTGTTGGTGGGGACATAAATTGGTCCAGTCTCTGTGGAGTACAATATGGGAGTTTCTCAAAGACCTTCAAAGAGAACTACCTTATGATCCAGCAATCCCACTCTTGGATATCTACCCAAAGGACAGGAGAATGCTCAGTCTGAAAAATGTTTGGACAATTTTATTTATTGTGGCATTATTTACTATTGGTAAGACATGGAGCCAACCCAAATGTCTATAAACAGATGAATAGATTTAAAAAGTGTGGGAAAAATACTCCATGGAATACTATTCAGCCATAAAAAACAACAAGACACTGATATTTGATATAAAGTGGACCAACATGGAAGATTTATAGCTGAGTGAAGCAAGTCAGGCTGTGAAACCGAGACATTGTATGTCTCCACTTAACATATACTGACTTGTCTACACTCTGTGGTAGACTGAAAGACTGGAGGACATACAAGCATTGAAAATTATTATGGACACTGGGGAAAAAGTGGAAGGAGAGGGGGAGAATGGATGAGTGCAGGAAGGGAAATTTGGGAAAAAATGGAGAAGGACATTTGTGGGACACAGATATGGTTTGTTGCCTGTTGGATGATGTCATATATAGTATTCTCAATTTGCCTGTTCTGTGGTATATATCATGTTGGGTGAAATCTCTTTATAATCTAAATGATGTATAGTGATTGAATGTATAAATAATAATAAAAGGAATGAGAGTAACATTTACATCAATGAACTTGACTAAAGCAAGGTTGTTTTCTATAATGTGAGTGGACTTCATCCCATCCCTTGGAAAGAGAAAAAGACTGGCATCCTTAGAGCAGGAGAGAATTCTCCAGCACACTGCCCTCAGACTTTATGTACAACATTAGCTTTTCCTGGATCTATAATAGATGACCTTCTGGCTAAAACTGGAACATCGGCTCCACTGGGTCTCCAGACTGCTGGCCCACACTGAAGGTTTTGAACTTGCCTGTAATTATGTGAGCCAATTCCTTATAATAAATCTATATCTATTTATGTGCATAAAAATTACTTTTCTGAGTTTTTAAAGCACTGCTTCATTGTCTTCTGACTTCCAATTGTCAGAAGTCTGATGTACTTTGATCCTTGGTCCTTTGATTTTGATATTTTTTTCTCTCAGCAATTTGTGTAATTATCTCTTTGTGCTCAGAGCTCTGGAATTTTTCTGATGCTGCATTTTCATGAAGGTCTTTTATTGTGTTAGGAACTCGGTGAGCCTTTTCAGTCTGAAAACTCAGGTCCAGGTTGAAATCATAACCTCCCTCTACTTTTGTTTGTTTTCTGTCTTTCTGAAAGTCCCCCTGTATAGATCCTGATCCTTAATTTTCATCAGTATTTTATACAATTTTTCTTTTTTTCTTCTACTTTATTTTACAGCACTGTTTTTTGAACTTTCCATTCTTGCCATTATATATTCAAATTCCTTGGGTCTTTTTATCTTCTAAAAATGATTCTTTAAAAAATCATATTCTGGGTGTCAGCTGGTGACATAGTGGTGATGACACTAATTACCACATGGCTGACTGCAATCTGAGTCCTGGACTTGGTGGCTTGAAAATTATTCCATAAGCATGTGTGTGCCCAAAATCTCAGGAGGAAAATGGAGGAGAACGGATTGTGGAGTGATTATCCTCCTTGGGGAGTGATTTCTCACATTCTCTTTCTCTCTCTCTCTTATGTTTTGAGAGCACATGGGCCCTATGACAAAAACCTTAGAAGAACAACAAAACAAAACAAACATATACTGGTCCAGCCATGATGGTGCAGGCAGTGAGACAACACTGTGTGATACCAGAGCCATCTAAGCGGGTGCTCAGGTAAGTTCCTGCACAGACATGAACACACTGCATGTCTGTGACTCATATCAGCTGGAAAGCTGAAGGGCTAGGGAGTCACAGCATGGCAATGTCCTGTCAGGGATCCATATTTCTTACTTTCTGCCAGTAAATAAATACATAAGCAAACAAAAATCTTCAAAAATAAGTCTATTTTTAATTTAAGAATATGATACTTTTTTTCATATTTGTGAAAAACTAGTTTGAGTTTCAGGAAATTTTATTCTGCAACTTACATTTACTCTGTTATTTCTTTGATTATTTGAGACTTTGTCTTTCATGTAAGAAATTGATTTGAGATTGTGTAGGTGTATGCACATATATGCATGTTTCCATGTGTGTTGGAGGGTGCACCAGGTGGTGAGTCTACCGTAGGGTGATCTGGATGGATTATTTTGTTGGTGAATCCATCAGCAGTCAGTATCTGTGCATCTTGTCTCTTGGTTTGGTTGGTTTCTCAGAAAGAAATTCTCTATTCTGCCTGAAAGGATATAGAGTGTGAGCCAACTATTGTTTTCCAAGTTGACTGGGTAAAAGAGTAGGAGATTTCTCTTTTCTCTATGCAGAGTTTTTTCTGAAACTTCAGTTGTCCACAAGCTACTCCATTCCTGAGCCTAGTGTTGGGCTGCAGATTTCCTCTAACTCAGCCTATCTGGAAAGCGACTTGAGTCTTTTGCCTGGGTGGAAGAGGGTCAGTTGCCTTTCTAGGTAGGGTAAGGGCCAGGATTTGGGAGAGTAACTGCAACTTACATAGACCTTTAGCTCATTTTAGGTTCATTCTCAAGTGCAACCTTATTTTTAGAGTACATAGTCCTTCAATTTTTTTTTTTTTTTTGTGAGGGGTGATTTATAACCTAGATGGTCTTACAGCTGGTTTTTCCTTGCTGCCAGTTCAGGTATTGGCTTCCTCTCATTTGCTAGGTTAGTTACCACACTTTCACCTTCTTTCTAGCTTTCAAACTTTGGTGGCTACCCCATCTCCTCTTCTAATGTTTGTCCTTGGAGATGTATGCTTTAAAAAAACTCCCTCTACAATTATTTTAGTGAAGTTTCAAGAGAAAATGGAAGGAAACATGTTTCTTTTTTATATTTTCAATAATCATTTAATCCTACATTTTATTATGGACTCCTGTCAGAACCTTAAACCATGTTGAGTCTAGATTTTGTTTGTCATTTTCCCAGCTCCCTACATATAATTTTGTTCTGTTTGTTCCATTGTTTATGTACTTCTTTCTCAGGTGATGTTTGGAAAATACTGCTCCTTTTAGGCTGTCTCTAAATGACTTAGTGAGTAGAATTTTAGAGCTGGCCTCCTAGTGCAGTGGTGAAGCACTGTGCATAGAACCACTAGATTCCACATGGCCAGTCACTATTTGAGTGTCAGTCACAGTGGCTTAAAGAACATGCCAGGTACCTGTATGTATGTGCCTGAGATCCATATATGATGGAGAAATGGAGAAAAGGAGATGTAGCAAGGCCACACAGCCAGTTGGAGGGAATTTATCTCTCTCTCTTTTTCTCTGAAGAGTGCAATACACCCTCTGGAAATATTTTTTTTGTTTTGTTTTGTTTTAATTCTACGTAATTAGCTAGAGCTGTATAATCACTGCTTCTACAGTCTGTTTCAGGTCTTTATTATAATATAACAAACAAATAAGCAAATAAAAAAACAAGATTACCAGTTGTAATGACCTGGGAAAAAGATTGTGACCTCAAAATCCATTTCTTTCTGTCTCTTCATCTGTTCTATGCAGTACATATGCCCACATGCCATGAGCTTTTATAATTCTGTCACTTAAAATGGGTTTTCCTACCACCTAATGGTAAATTTGAATTTATTTAAGTTAAAATTGCAGAAATCAGATTTGCTGAATAAATTATTTCCATTGACCATTTTCTATACCTTAAATAGAACTAAAACAAATTTATTAATGACTACATCTACTGAAGAAATTACTCAAATTTGGTTAAATTTTTACATTTTAAGATTTTTATATAATTTAGAGAATGATAAATTTATATTAAGTGTAAAATAGCTCTCTGTAGTTGTGAAGATAATTTAATAATGCTATACAGATTGAAGGGCTTTCCTTAAATCCAATGTACTCAACTCTTTTTTTATAGACAGTATATGTAAAGTAGCAACATTTATTAACTAAGTGATATTTTTATCATGTATAGGTTTTGATTTATATGAAATGCACTTAAACTTTTTAAAAATAAAAGTAATCAGTGAATGTATTGAATGTGTTCTCAGTCAATCCTGGTAGAGTACACACAAACATTATTTACCAAATACCTGTAGTAAGTATTCTGAAAATGCATTTCCTGTATTACACATTCCCTCAGTGTTCTCAGCCACAAAAATCCACAACAGCCACATTATGGGTAGTTAAAGTTTAATCAGTCTTTGTTGATAACATGCATTGATGGAGAGTGGGCTGACCTGTTCAACTTGTTCTTAATGACATACCATTCAGAACAGACATTCAGTTCAGTCAGACATCGCTAGTCTTCCAAAGAGCTGGATACAAATCAATGTGTACAACAGCATCCATTGAAACATGTTTAAATCTTTTCAGCAAACTCGATATTGATATCAGTGAAACTGGAATTTATCATGAATTTCAAAGTCAAAAAGTCATCATCTCCTTACATGTCCTTTTTATAGCTTGGGCCTTTGAATTTTAGACAGTTTTCAGAACTTTTTTTCAACAGTCACACTTGAGACAACCATAGTTTTGTTCTGACTATTATTTAACTCTCTGATAGACTACCATTTAGCCAGCCTTATAAGCTAGCAGGAAAAAACCCTGACTAATAAATGCTGAATAGACAACTATTACAACCACCACAATAGCATAGTACCATAGAATAAACATAAATTAGTTTAATGATCTTGACTACTAGACGATCATAAATTGTTTCTTGCTCTGAACAATTTATAAAGATTGGCCCAAGATTGTTTAAGTAACCACTGATCAATTTTTCTCATTACTAATTTTCACAGACTATTGCGTTTTAATTTAAAAAAGAATTTACATGATTTTAAAAGATTCTATAGAAAGATATGCCAAACTTTCTCTCCTTCATAACTCTTTGAAATGTTGACATGCCCAAAAGATTTGCTTACTCTCAGAGCATGTGTACATCAATAAATCAGTGAAACAAGGGGTGAGCCCCGAGCACCAGTTTGTACTAAGTGTGGAGGTCTGTAAGAAGAAACAAGAAACAGTTCTTGCTCAGCAAGGCCCTGCATAAATTAGGCAGAAGAGAAAGAGTCAGGCTGCCTTCATCAGCAGGGTACATCTTATTTCTAGGGTTGCTCAGAAGAGGAAAAGGCAGGGGTCCTTGTCTCTTACTTCTTGCCAGTAAATAAATACACAAATATTTTCTTACAAATGTCTCAGTCTCATAAGTCACTACACTTGAAGATATGCAGAAATGTTCAGAACTCATCCCTAACCCAGCATTATAGGTGCCAGGCTTTGCTAACTCTAACACCGCCTTACTTACAATGAACATCCACTGCATGTGTGTTGTTTGGTCTCTCTCCAGGGGAAAGAACAGAGTTCTCTACTTAGTATTTCTAAAACTTTGCTACGTATATCATAGAGGTTTGAAAATATTCTTTTGTATCTGTGTTGAAAGGTAAAGGTGTCAAACTCTCCTATAATGTCATAAGGCGGTATTCCCTCCCCATCCACTATAGGAATTTGGAGCAATCTTCAGAGGGTCCAAAGCCTTCATCTGATTTTTTAGAGCATACATTATCATGAAAGGTTAGGAACTGCTGCCTTCTAGAGAAGGCAGTAACTCTATGACTTTATGCTTGGTCTTTAAATGCAGTAGTCTGGTGTCTCCAAGGACACTGTTCCCCAGTTGATTTGTTGCTGTCATTTCACATGAGTGCCCTGGAATCAGCCTATTTCAATGCCACTCTCATCACCTATCCAAAATGTCCCACAGATCAATGATGTCTGCACAGAGAAATTGATAAACCTGCCATGTCCTTGTTGGACTTTATCTGAGACTGAGTTCCTATCTGAAGACTGCACATGGAGAAGCTTCTCTAACTCTCTAGCAACGTTCTGCTAAACTGACCTTTTAAAAATGGGAAAATATTAAATTTATATATCTTTATTTAAAAGGTTTCTTTCTTTTTTTCTATGGACAAGTGAGAAAGGGGGAGGGAGAGAGAGAAAACCCCCAGCAGGGTCTTGATGATGCCATCTAACCCCACCTCCAGAAGCCCCAGATCATGGTTTAATAGGGACCTGGAGTAATCAGGAAGGTCTCTGGACACAAACCTGGAGACTTCCCATGGGAGTCAGCCTTGCAGAGCAACATGTTTCACTGCTGTGCTGTCATCCAGACCCTCAATCTTTTTTTAAACACTCTCTACATACAATATTTGGATTCTTCTTTCTAATGGGATTGGGGGTGTATAGGGATGTGTATGTGGAGTATGCATACAGGAAGTATTTTGCATAAAGTGTTTTTTTTTTTTCTTGCCAGAGGGCACATGGACTTGCTAGAGAGAGAGAGACAGGGAGAGAGAAATAAAATAAGAAAATGCCTTCTTGCAATGGTCACATTGCAATCCGTTTTATATTTCTTCCTTCTTTCTGAATTTTTGGTACATGTGCCCATGATGTTTTAAAAGCTGCCAAGTTTGGGACTTGAACTACCAGTTAGCCATGTGAGATCCAGCTGCCTTAACCACCAGGCCATGGACTGGTTTACATGAGCTTTTTCTTCAACAAATATTTCTTGGGCATCTGCTATGTACAAAGCAGTGCCCTATGCCATGGAGGCATTCAGATGAATATGACCTAAATTCACAGCCAATTTGGGAAAAGAGTGGATTATAGACATTACCTAATTTTTCATTTTCTTATATGGACCAAAGTATTGTCTACCATATATTTTCTGAGTACAGAACCCGACAGAAAGGACAAAAGATGTACAACAGGAACTTTTTCAACATCTAAATGAGTTTAGCTATTATGTCTCAACATGGATACAATTTTTTTTTTTGGAGAGGTTTTCGCTACAGGGCAGTTAGCATAATGGCTATGTCGCTGGACTCCCAAGTAGTGGATCGCAGTTTGAGTTCCAGATCTGGTGGCTTAAAACTCACGTTGGGTGCATGTGTGTGCATGCCCCAGATCCGGAGAGGAGAATGGAAGAGAAGGGATTGCGGCATGGCCATCTCCCCTGGGGGGTGATTTCTCGCGCTCTCTCTCTCTTTCTGGTGAGTGCACACGCCCTATAGCACAAAACTCTCCAAAACCAAACCAAACCAAACAAATGATTTTTCTTTTAGAATAGTCAAAGCTATATTTTAAAAATGCAAAGTCAAACTACAAATGACAATTCATTAATATAAAGTGCTTTAATCAGAATTATTTATTATTCTAATTTCTAAAATGTATTTATTTTTTATACATTCAATCACTATATATCATCACAGCGTGTAAAATGAATGTTCCCAGCATGAATACACTGTATATTAGTCTAGTTGAAGGTATTATCATACATATTATCATCAACAGGTAGTTTTCCATTTTTGTGTCCTTTAAATGTTTTGCTTTTCTAATATAACTGAAATTTAAAATTTTACTGCTTTGAATATGTAATTACATCTTATTAAAATGTTGCAAAAATTAAAAATGTCCATGAAGCACTACTTGCAATTTTACTGTTCTTCCAGATACCAATTTAAAGAATAAGTTGTGCACAGGAGCATTTGTATGCATCTCTGCCCTGCTCAGGAATGTTACATTAGCAGCTTGAAACTGGTTATGGTAGAAGTATTTAAGCTATGAAGATTGGCCAATACGACAGTTTAGACTCTTTTCTTCCAGAGAGCTAGATGTTAAATATTTGTCAGCACACCATGGAGGATTATGTTTCATCCAAGAGAAGCCTGAGATGTGATCAGAAGTTTTCAGAGAAAAATAAGTAGTCCATTGAATCAAGTGTCACTGAGAAGTTGAAAGCTAGGAGGGAAGAACGATATCTACACAGATGTTAGTGGTGGGGTTCTTGGTTCCTTGACAAGAGCGTTTCAGTGGTGGGGGAATGATAGACAATCTGTCTGAAGAGCAATTGCAAGTGAAGAAGTACAGATCTGAGGTAAGTGAGAATTTCAAAAATTGTGCTTCAAGGGAAGAGAACACTGGGCTGTTAAATGAGGGGTTGCTATAATTCATTTAAGATGACCCATCACTGACAATATAACAGCAATTAATGGGACATAAGCTATTTATAAAGAAAATGTTTGTTAAAATTAATTTTATAAAATATTCTGATCAGAATAGCTTCTTACAGCATTAATGAAATTCTGTCATTCAGATCCAGGAAGACCCTGGAGGATAAGATTGTATTCAAAATATTTGTATTCAGTTAAACATTGTTAGGGGAAAACTGTCACAGCACTAAAACATGATGCTCTATGAGGCAATTCCACATGGGCAGGGCCCCAGATCAAGTCCAGAGACCATCCTAATTATGTTGGGGCACAAGCTTGTCCATGGTCTAGAGCTGACTGAAGGCTGGGAGTGGAGCACAGTGTTAAGACCCTGTTGGGGGTGTTGTCTCTCTGTCATTCTCTCTTGCTCTGGAAGAAATAAACTTAAAAAAAAATTAAACATCATTTCAAAGTACATCAAATAGTTTTTGTCTTAGTTAAAATTGAGTTGCTCTTTAATGATTTATTTGTTATTATATATACAGAATTGAACTTTGCCAAATGGATGATCAGTTGTGTCTATACCAAGGTGGGAGATGGCAGAGGGTGAAAGACAGAGAATCAAGGATGGGGAAAAAGAAAGCAAATATACAGGAAACAAGAAATGGAAAATTATTTGTTGACAATAACACATATGTCGATGTGCTTGATTGAGTCAATATACAGTGTATTCTGGATGGAAAATTTCATTTTGTATGCTATAATGATGTATAGTGAATGAATCTTATTAAAATGTTGCAAAAATTAAAAATGTCCATGAAGCACTACTTGCAATTTTACTGTTCTTCCAGATACCAATTTAAAGAATAAGTTGTGCACAGGAGCATTTGTATGCATCTCTGCCCTGCTCAGGAATGTTACATTAGCAGCTTGAAACTGGTTATGGTAGAAGTATTTAAGCTATGAAGATTGGCCAATACGACAGTTTAAACTCTTTTCTTCCAGAGAGCTAGATGTTAAATATTTGTCAGCACACCATGGAGGATTATGTTTCATCCAAGAGAAGCCTGAGATGTGATCAGAAGTTTTCAGAGAAAAATAAGTAGTCCATTGAATCAAGTGTCACTGAGAAGTTGAAAGCTAGGAGGGAAGAACGATATCTACACAGATGTTAGTGGTGGGGTTCTTGGTTCCTTGACAAGAGCGTTTCAGTGGTGGGGGAATGATAGACAATCTGTCTGAAGAGCAATTGCAAGTGAAGAAGTACAGATCTGAGGTAAGTGAGAATTTCAAAAATTGTGCTTCAAGGGAAGAGAACACTGGGCTGTTAAATGAGGGGTTGCTATAATTCATTTAAGATGACCCATCACTGACAATATAACAGCAATTAATGGGACATAAGCTATTTATAAAGAAAATGTTTGTTAAAATTAATTTTATAAAATATTCTGATCAGAATAGCTTCTTACAGCATTAATGAAATTCTGTCATTCAGATCCAGGAAGACCCTGGAGGATAAGATTGTATTCAAAATATTTGTATTCAGTTAAACATTGTTAGGGGAAAACTGTCACAGCACTAAAACATGATGCTCTATGAGGCAATTCCACATGGGCAGGGCCCCAGATCAAGTCCAGAGACCATCCTAATTATGTTGGGGCACAAGCTTGTCCATGGTCTAGAGCTGACTGAAGGCTGGGAGTGGAGCACAGTGTTAAGACCCTGTTGGGGGTGTTGTCTCTCTGTCATTCTCTCTTGCTCTGGAAGAAATAAACTTAAAAAAAATTAAACATCATTTCAAAGTACATCAAATAGTTTTTGTCTTAGTTAAAATTGAGTTGCTCTTTAATGATTTATTTGTTATTATATATACAGAATTGAACTTTGCCAAATGGATGATCAGTTGTGTCTATACCAAGGTGGGAGATGGCAGAGGGTGAAAGACAGAGAATCAAGGATGGGGAAAAAGAAAGCAAATATACAGGAAACAAGAAATGGAAAATTATTTGTTGACAATAACACATATGTCGATGTGCTTGATTGAGTCAATATACAGTGTATTCTGGATGGAAAATTTCATTTTGTATGCTATAATGATGTATAGTGAATGAATGTAAATAAATAAATTTAAATTAAAAATAAAGTTAAAGCTGAGCCAATACCTTGAGACTGTTGGCAAATATTATTATTGGCAATAATATATGTTTTAAAATAATTAAATGACAAAGAAACAGTTAACATTTACTCAATCCTACTATTGCCTGGAACTGTGATAAGCGTATGTTCATCTTATTTTCTCTTTGCAAAATTATCCATCTCCAAAACTCTATGAGGGAGGAGGTGTTAACTATTCCCACTTTACAGTGATTAGATTGGTTAAATAACTTGATTAAATTGGTAAAAATAAATTTTAATTCCAACAATTTTACTGATTCCACCTGAATCTAAAAACAGACTGAGATCTTCCTTTTCTAGGTCAAGGAATTGGCTTTAATTCCTCCACCCCCTCAACCATAAATCATAAAGTCTTTGAGTAGAGAAAAGTATTTGTCACATTTTGTCAACCATCACAGAGCAGCATGGTGTCTTTACAAAGCATGTACTTAACAAACATAAGTTGTGCTGAACATTTAGTTCAGTAATAAACTGACTCAATATTTTTAATTATTTTCACAGAAAATATAGGATTTAAGCAGTATTAAAGCCTAAGCAGCAAAATAAACATTCAGAAAAATCTGAATGAAGTTCTAAGCCTTCAAGAATGTTACTATTGTAGCCTACCTGGGAACTTTGCCTAAAGTCTGAGTTCCACCCCTATCATTCTTGTCTGAATATTACCTACCGCCTTCTTGCAAAGCTGCATTGCTAGAGGCTTATCTTCTCAAATGTAATCCATTGGCAAGTAAGATTAAAAAAAGATTCAACATTCCCTGAAATCAAAGACAGAAAGGTGATAATAATGAGTTATGAAGGAAGAATGTGTGGCTGACAACACTATTCTCATGTCTGTGAGAACACTCACGTGTTCATGGCATCTGTGGGTATTAATTTCCAATGTGATTCTTCTATTATAAGAAAAAAAGAAGTGTTATATCTAATCTGAAATATTTTCTATAAGTAAAAAAACCAATATTTTTAAAAAATACAACAACGACAACGATAAACTGGTAGATGAATGGGAAATATGAAGGGAACAAGCTTCATTTGATCATCAGTTAAGTTTGGTACATCATTTGTACAGTGTTTATTCCTGATGTTGAACAAAAATAGTTATGACTTAGATTACCATGTATCTAAGGATTACTTGAGGTGTCTTTGATAGTCACAGAATGAAGAGTATTATGTTCATGAAACCTACAAGGAGTGCTGGGACTACATCAGAAAATTTACATTTGTGGGAAAAATTTTTAGGTTTATTTATTTATTTCTTCCGTAATTGAGAAAGATAGAGTAAGGGAGAGAGAGAGAGAGGAACACACAAATAGTACTCCAACAGGATCTTGACCGCATGATCTACCTCCAGCTTCAGTTAGCCCTGGATCACAGGCATACACATGCCTGGTATTTTCTTTTCTTTTCTTTCCTTTTCTTTTCTTTTCTTTTCTTTTCTTTTCTTTTCTTTTCTTTTCTTTTCTTTTCTTTTCTTTTCTTTTCTTTTCTTTTCTTTTCTTTCCTTTCCTTTCCTTTCCTTTCCTTTTCTTTCCTTTTCTTTTCTTTTCTTTTCTTTTCTTTTCTTTTCTTTTCTTTTCTTTTCTTTTCTTTTCTTTTCTTTTCTTTTCTTTCTTTCTTTCTTTCTTTCTTTCTTTCTTTCTTTCTTTCTTTCTTTCTTTCTTTCTTTCTTTTTCTTTCCTTTCTTTCTTTCTTTCTTTCCTTTCTTTCTTTCTTTCCTTCCTCCCTCCCTCCATCCTTCCCTCCCTCCCTTCCTTACTTCCTTTCTTTCTTTCTCTCTCTCTCTCTCTCTTTCTTTCTTTCTTTCTTTCTTTCTTCCTTTCTTTCTTTAGAGAGAGATTTTTGCTGTAGAGTGCAAGTGCTTGCCAGAGGGACAGAGAGAGACAGAGAGACAGAAGCAAAAAATCACCCCCAACGTGAGATGGCTATACCTCAATCCTTTTTCCTTAACTCTTCTCCCAGGATCTTGCGTACACACACACACACACACACACACACACACACACACACACACATGTGTCAGGCATGAATTTCAAGCCACTGGGTCTTGGACTGGAATCATGGCCAACCATGTGAGAATCCAGCAACATAACCATTATACCATCTGCTGGTCCCTTGTCTGGTATTATTTTGTTTGTTTGTTTCTTTTTTTTTTTTTTTTTGAGAGGTTTTCACTATAGGGTGCGTGCACTTGCCAGAGAGACAGAGAGACAGAAAGTGAGAAATCACCCTCCGGGGTGATGGCCATGCCATAGTCCCTTCTCCTCCATTCTCCTCTCAGGATCTTGGGCATGAACGCACACGCTTCCGGTGTGAGTTTAAGCCACCAGGTCCAAGACTTGAACCGTGGTCAACTGCATGGGAGTGCAGTGACATAGCCATTAAGCTAACTGCTGGTCCCTTGTCTGGTATTCTTCAGGAGGCCTCTGGACATGAACCTAATCCTTTCCATGTGGGTTAGCTTTGTAGAATGTCACTGTTTACCCTTGTACCATGCCTCCTATGTTTGTGGAACTTTTGAGCTGTGTTAGCCAGCTAACACAAGCTATTTTGTTTCACTTAATATTATTTTATGGGAGCCATATGAATCACATATGGGTGGTCATTTTGGTTGGAAAGATCACTGAATCTTCTTGGTTAACACAAAGAAGAGTTTTAAGAATTCAAAATTCATTACAGAAGCTGGATCCCACATGGCCAACTGCACAGTTTAAGTCCCAGAACTGGTGGCTTGAGAAATATATTGGGCTCTTGTGTCTGTGTATGCATATAAACTTGAGAGGAGAATGGAGGAGAAGGGATTATGGCATGGTCATCGCCACTGGGGAGTAATTTTTCACTTCACTCTCTCTCTCTGTCTTCAGTGAGTGCATGTACTCTATAGTTAAAAAAAAAAAGCAAACAAACTAAAAGAATTCAAGAACATTAACTATTGTATGAGATCCTTAGCAACCGATTTCCTTAGCAACCGAATTCCTTATCATCTCTCTACGCCACCTTTGATGTGGCTCTAATTTCTTAAATTACACATCTCCAAAGTCATCTTGCTATTTTTCCTCTCAGTTGTAAGATCATAGAGATCATTGCCTACTCTTCATATTTTCTCTATCTTTAGCTTCTCTTATTAATAGATCATGATATTCATAATCGTTCATTTCTTTTTTCTTCATTATATATAGTCTCTTCAGTTTCTAATTGCAATTCATTTCATATGTCTTTATTCAAATTTTCAAGAGAGAACAATCTTTTTAACGTAGTTTTTTATTTGACCAGGGTTTTGTTTTGGTCTTTTTGTGTTGTTGTTTTGATCTCTTTCGTTCTTTTTTTAAAGGTCATGCTATTATTTTTGTCAAGGCTACAGATTAACCATCTTTAAGTTAGATGCTTCACCCTGGTTCAGTAAATTAGGACCATGAAAAGTGCCAAGAAAACTAAGAGAGAAAGAATAGTCTTTTCCACATGTGGTGCTGAGAGAACTGGATATTTAAATACAGAAGAATAAAATTGGACCCTTAACTTATATGCCTTACAAAAATTACTCATAATGGATTAAAGGATCAATGTAAGATAAAGTGATAAAAAATCCTAGAAGAAAATAAAGGCATAGATATATATCTAGTGTCCAAAGGAACAAAATCAAGCATTGTGTCAGTTGAGTGTGTGTGTGTGTGTGTGTGTGTGTGTGTATGTTTATCATCATGAGATAGGCATGCATTGGGGTTCGAGGGTAGGAAATGAAAGAAACTAAGAAGGAGTAACAGTTGTCATGGATGGGAAAGGGAAATAATGTACAACCCAGAAGCTGTTTTTCTCTGAGCTCTGACTTGAGCCAAGCACATTGTCAACACTTTGCAGATATTGAATACCCCAAGGAACAAATCATTACTCATACTAAATGAATTTGCATTGTGCTAGAACATTTTTCATTTGCCTCAAGCAGTGCCTTGTGAAACTTATCCTTCAAATCTTTTAGGTGTTTCTATTATCAGCAACATAGATCTTTCACTTATGTTAATAACCAAATTGTTTGAGTTATATCTTGAGAAAATCCAGGTTTATTTTCTTTCATTGAGTCAATTTCAGTTTTCTTGTCTATAATGATGCTTAGTCCTTGAGTGGTTCCAAAGACAATCAGTTCTAGTTAGCCCACAAAGATTGTTACTGATTTTTGGTAACTGGACTTTCAGATAATCACAATGTAAAATGAATAATATTCCAAGCACATTTAAAAAACTCCTTTACTAACTGAATAAGATTGAGTCGTTCCTTGATTAACTAGTAATCATATTTTCTTATTACCACATCATTAAGAATAAACATTAATGATCATTGTTCAAGTATAATTTTAATATTTCTATGAATCTGAAGACAGTTTAATTTGGACAGATGGTTGTCAGATCTCTCTTGCTTTTAATTCTGGACAGATGGTCACAAGTTTATTATGATCACTTCATCTATTTTGTTTATTTATGTACTTGATGCTTGAAGATTTAGAAAACTGAAATTAAGAGACATCTTATAAAAAGGTAGATATCCAATGCATATACAGAAATTAGATAGAAAAAAATTGTTTATTAAGCTGATGAAGAGAAGAAAATGTTATTCCAGGTGACCGAATTGCATTTTCTGTTAATTGAAACAAAAGGTATTCTTTTACATGTTGCCCTGAAGATCAACAAATAAGGATTTTTCTATATTAGAAAGAAAGCAACATTCAAGACCTCCCCACCCTATTCTTTTCTGTGCTCTTGGATTAATACATGTCTTTCAAGGCCAATTAAAAAAAGCCACACTTGAGCAACTGTCTTTCTTTTCAATGGGAGTGTCTTTCAGTGTCTAAAGAAAGAATCACCCTGAGACACTGAGCCTCTATAATTAGGACTGATATGTCAACAGCAAGTATCATGTAATCTCTACTTCTATCACATGGGAAAAAAATCTTTTTAAAAAACATTCCAAAATGTTAATGTATCCTTGTGGTTTCAGCATGAAAAAACTTGTGCGTACATACACACACACACACACACACACACACGCACACACACACACACAAATTTCAAAGAACCATTTCCTTGCCTTTTCTCTGAATGTCTTACAAGAGTTCTGAGAAATGATAACATCAAGAAGCCATCCTGACCTTATTTAACCTACATAAAAATTATAATGGCTTGCTTAATTTATATCATTCAAATCTATTGAATACATTTATGTATACTGAATTCTGAAATTGTGGAAAGTAATTATAGGATTGTTTATTTTTAAAAATTAAGTGAAATTTGAAACTCAGAATATTATCACTCTCAGATATTTATTGCTTTTTTTGGTGATAAATGTATATTACTTTTAAAATTTCTCAATAATCACTGACTACATAACTGACCAGTTCAGGGTGCTAGATGCTGGTTAGGATCCATGTAGAGTGTGGAGGGGTTCCCTAGACTTTGTTAAGGCTGAAAGGTCCACTGATGTTATTGGGTTGGGGACCATGAGGTAGCTGAAATGCCATGGAGGGACTGTGTAAGTATAGATTTTGGCTTTGGTTTCATGTTTGGGAAGTTGGGTGAGATGTTGGAGGAGCTGCTGCTGAATGAACTGAGTCTATGGCTTACCAAAATTAAAAACGGTAACTGAGTTGAACAGAAAAATTTCTAAGGAGGATATATGAATAATCAAAAAGCATTAAAAATGTTCAACATTTCTTATCACAAGAGAAATGCAATTCCAAACCACAATCAGATACTACTTAACCCCAATAAGAATGTCTCTGATCAAGAAAATAAAGAAAAACAAATGCTGGTAAGGCTGTTGTGAAAAGGAAACTCTCTTATACTGCTGATAGATATGTAAATTTGTATAGCCACTCTGGAAAACGATTTGGAGATTCCTCAAAAACCTACAAATAGAACTTCCACTTGACCTGATAATTCCACTCCTTGGTATTGACCCAAAGGATAGGAAAATAGTCAGAAAGACACTTGGACATCCATGTTTATTGCAGTATTTTTCACAACTGTAAAACAGAATAAACCTCAATGTCTAAGAATGGATGACTGAATAGAAAAAAGTGTGCCATGTGTACAGTATAGAATTCCATTCAACCATAAGAAAAAAAAAATGAAACCCTGTTATCTCTTACAAAGTGAATGAACATAAAAGATTTAATGCTACGTAAAATAAGCCAGACTATGATAACAAATACTGAATATCCCTGCTGAATATATACTGAATGTCTGCACTCTATGAGAGAAATTGAAAGACTCAAAGATAGAATGATAGGGAAGGTAAGTGTGGATAACAGACACTATACGGGTAGAGCTGGATAGCAGGGTGGGTGGGAGAGGCTTAAGGAGGAAGTACTTGTCAGACATGAGAATGTAATGTCTTTTACGAAGGAAAGATATAAGAAATCATTCCCCATGAGGGATGGTCATGCCACAATCACTTCTCCTGCATTCTCCTCTCAGGATTTTGGGCATACACACACATTCATCTGACTTGATTTTAAACCTGCTGGGATTCAAATCACAGTCAACCATGAGGGAATCTAGTGCCTTAACCACCATGACACCTATTTATTCATTGTTTCACAAGTCATCTATGTAGCTGGAATCTGTAAGTACCAGTTTTGCATAGTATAAAGATGGTCCTAATTTTTAAGTTATCATGACCACAGTTTTAAGATTTGATTTTTTATCGACTATTTCCCTGACATAAGAAGTAAAGAGAGCATTATCTTGAGCTAATAATAAACATGTCTAATAAAAAGTTTAAAAGCAATATATGGTTTACTCACTTTACACAGGACCCAATTAAGAAAACTGGAATATCCACTTGCTATTGGCTTACTGGTGGGTCTCTTATTTATCTATGTTTACATTATTATTAATAGTGTATGATATATATATATATATACATACATATCTATATTTTTTCTTTTGTTGTAAGGCATGTCTGCCTCGCCCAAGAGAGACAGACAAATTGAGAGCAAAAAAGAGATGGAAGGTGAGAAATCATGCCCCAGGCATAATGGCCATGCTGTAATACCTTCTCCTTTATTCATCTCTTAAGTTAATAAGCACGTACACACAGGCGCCCTGCATGTTTTTCAAGTCACCAGGTCTAGACTCGAACTGCGAAGTCAGAATGTAGGATTCAGCTGCCTAACCACCACACCACTGGTTAGCCCTATTTTAAAATTTTTCTCTTTTCACATTTAATTGTTGCACATCTCCATAACACACAATATGGTTTTTCAAAAACATCAAATTGAGGATATTACCATATATATATATATATGGTAGGTGTCAAGAAGGGTGAAAAGTTTATGTTTCAATTTTAAAAAATTCTTCTTTAAAAAATTGCTGAACCCAACAACTTAAAAGAAAACAAAAATTCTTAAATCTGGAAGACAAAGCATAGAAGAAAATTAGTAATGTTTTAGAAAAAAGTCAGATTTCTTTCACCAGTTCAGTCTCGTAATCTCTTTTATTGAATTTTCAGTGTTACTGTAGTCTGAACTTTCTGTTAACATTCAACATTATTATTGATATTTCAGAACTTGTCTCTACTATTAAGTTGGCCTTTCTTTTGTTCTTTTTTTTGTTCTTTTATTTGTCTTTAGTTTTCCTTGTATAGTACTCTCTTCAGAACTTCTCAAAGAGTTGGTCAGGTGTTGGTAAATTCTTCTGGGTTTTGTTTACCTGAGAATGTTTTTATCTTTTCTTCCCACAAGAAGGATACAGTAATTTTGGTTGAAAATATTTTTTACTTAACACTTTGAATATATTTTCCCCATTCTTTCCTTGCTTCCATTGTTTCCAACGAGGTCTGATATTAGCCTGATGGGATATCTATGAGTGAAAATTTTGTGATATGTAAAGTAAATGTTTGTAAAAAAAAGTAAAAATAAATAAATAAATGAAAAAAAAAGAAATTAACTTGATGTTTTTCTCTTGCCAATTTTAGTATCTTATGGTTTGGTCAATTTTAGTATCTGTGGTTTTGGTCAATCTGGCTATGATGTGCCTTGGAGAAGATGTTCTTGGGTTGATTCTATGTGGAGTCCTTTGTATTCCTTGGACCTGGATATTTAAATGCCTTTCTAGATTAGGAACATTTTCTTCCAGGATTTCATGGAATAGATTATCAATGGCCTGATTAGTTTCTTCACCTTCTGGGATACTGATTATCCGGATGTTCAGGTGTCTAACGGTGTCTAGTATTACTCATGTATTATTCTCAAATTTTTTTGGTTATTTTCTCAGTGTTTTTGGTGAAATTTTCTAGGTCAGAGGTTCTGTCTTCTACATCTGAGAATCAATCTTCTGCATGAAATAATCTGCTTTTAGTATTTTCAAGGGAGGTTTTGATTTCCTGTATTACAGTATCTATCTCTAACAGTTCCGTTTGATTCTTTTTTATGGTGTGTATTTCCTCTTCCAGATCATGGAAGAACTTCCTCACCTCCTGGAACTCATTGTCTCTCTTCTTTTCCATCTCTGTTAGCTTTGTCACTATGAATATCCTAAGTTCTTTAACTGACATTTCCAGGAGTTCCATTGTACTGTCTGTGGATGATGAAGGGCTGTTCTTTCCTCTTGTGGGAGAGGTATTTTCTGGAATTCCCATATTTCTTATGCCTATGGGGTGGTGGTTTCTGGTCCTCTGATGGATTATATGTTACTTCTTACCTTCTGGCTTTTTGCTGGGTGTTGGACTGGAAGGAGGGTTTGGGGGCAGAGGCTTTTTCTGCTTAAAAAGGCAGGGAAAAGCCACCTCAGATGCACATGGATTCTGCCTTTTTGCTAGGTGTTGGGTCAGCAATTATTATATTTTTGTTTTTCTTGTTGTATCTTCATTATTTTTCCTGTAGTACATTTTTAGTTCCTATTCCTTTTTTTAAATTAATATTGGTTGAATCGCTTTTATCAAAATAATCAGTTATCAGACAAAAACTGTGTATAGTTTTCAAAACTCTGTGGGAGATCTCCTATTGAGAAATAGAAACATACTTATTCATCATAATTTATTTCATCAATCTTATTTTATCAATCCTAATCAATATTATTTTAAACCAGAGGTTAACAAACTTTTTCTATTGATATAAAGTTTAGGTTTTACAGGACACACATGGCCTTTGTCATAAAGTTCAACTCTGCCACAGCAGGGTGAAAACAGCCATACTTAATCCATAAATAAGTGAGTGAATGTATTCCATTAACATTTTATTTATGGGCACAAACATTTGAACTTCAAATATTTTCATGCATCAAGGTTTTATTATTAGTAGTTGTAGCAATAATAAGACCTTATTTAATCTAATAGTCTCAAACATTCAGTATACTCCTCCTGACCCATGACACAAGTTTTGAATTTATTATGTATGCTTTCTCTAATTGGACCAATGGAAACCTAAGCCAAACAATCAATTGGAGGATTAAAAACTAGTTCTCAAAGTACAATATTGTATTTTTTTGTCTATATTTGTTCATTACTCTTAATGGAAAAGATTGACATTCTATTTTAAATGTCTGCATTAGCAATAACAGTACTATAGAGATGAGCATTACTAAAACATCAGTATTGTTCCCTAAACTACAATACTTTCTTTTAATATACTGTTTTAATGTTTTTAAAATTAAAAATTTTAATTATATTACAACTTAACAGAATACAACACATTTTTTTCAAAGTATGCATGCATTACATATTGATTAAATCAGAGTTGTATTCATATACATTATCCTCGACAGATAAATTTCTTTTTTTTTTTTCCTGAGCTCCTCCCTTCTACCTCCCACTATCCACTCTCTACTAAATAGCCTGTGGTGTCTACACTTGCTATTCTTGTTGTTATATCTTCTGATGTTTTAGTTTTTGCTATGAAGTGTAGACATGCAGTATATATTGAGGGGGAAAAAGCAATGTTCGTGTTTCATAGTCTGGCTTGCTTTGATTAACATTAAATCTATATTCATCCACTTTGAGTCAAATATCAGGAACTAATTTTTTTAAGGCTGAATAGTATTCCATAGTGCTTATATGCCACATTTTTTCAATCCAGTCATCTGTTCTTGGTCATTTAGATGATTCCATGTCTTAGCTATTGTGAATAATATTACAATAAAAATAGATATGAAAGTATCTCTCCAGCTAAATTATTTCCTATCCTTTGGGTAGAATCTTACGAGTGATATTATTGTGTCAGATGGTAGTTCTATTTGTAAGTTTTAGAGATACCTCCATTCTGTTTTCCACAATGGTTGTACTAATTTACATTCCCACTCACAGTGTAGGAGGGTTCCCTTTCTTCTGGAATTTTTTCAATTTTCTAAAAATACGAGAAGCCACTGTTAGCCCATAAACTAAAATACATAAAGCCATGTAGTGTAAATTTGGCTTGTGGGTCCTAGTTTGTTTATTCCTGCTCTAGACACTAGGAATATAACCAAACCAAATATTTATACTTCCATGAAACTTTTATTTGAATTTGAAGAGGTAGGCAGTGAGCAAAGGTGCTTTTAAATACTGCGAGAACAATAAAGCAGGGCAAGGAAGCTAGGAATTGGCAGGGGGGGGAGTGAGCCTGAGTATGTGCATTTGTGTGTAATATTTTAAATAACATTGTCAGGAAAGACTTATCTAGACAGGTGGCATTGCATCTGAATGAAATCAGGGACTGAGCTTTTAGCAAGAGGACTTAGGCAGGACAAATAAATCCTGAGGCTGAATCATGCTTAGAATATTCTAAAATATGGAAGAGAACAGCAATATGAATGCAACAGAGTAAATGAGGAGTAGGAGATAATGACACTAAGGTGAACAGAAAAAGAAGGGTAAAAGACAGCAGGTGGCATGGTGGCTAAGGTGCTGGACATAGACATTAAAAAGTGTCTTGCTTCTTTGGATCCAGTCATGCCTGAAGCCAGGGCTCCTTTTATGGGTAACAGGGGGCCCTGTAGTCATAAATTTATTTGAATTGGGTTTCTTTGGGATTAAAAGACTTATGTTTTACCTCTAAATATTTAAAATTAGAAATTCCCAAAGATAAATGTACACTGACAGCTGACATTTCTAGATAACTCTGAAGCTCCTAGCCAAAGGCATGAGTTCTAAGGTTCATTTCTCTGCCTGGATCTCTCTCTTTTCACCTGACCCTAAGATATTATCTTACTCTACAACACAAGGAGAATTTAGAAAAGGAAATGTTTAAGGACTGGACCTACAGGAAGCACTGAATAGGTTTTTATAGATGTATAACAAATATGAATGAATCTCTTCATTAGTTCTTAAAAGTATGATTCATTCATAAGAGAAAATAATATTTTTATTTAGGAAACCACTGATAAGCATAATAGTATACTCTCTTAATTGACAGAGAAGACATGAGTTAATACTTATTATATATGTATAAATTTATGTTAATATATGATTGACTCTGGTCTATCGTTGATCCTCAAGGAAAGTAACAGGGTCAGTAGATTGACAGATTTTACGAGAGAAAGAATCCAACGCAGTTAAACCTATTTTCCTCTCACAACCATTTATTTCATTTTTAAAATTTTGATGAAATTTATACAACAAAGTATTTATCACTTGAGCCATTTTTAAATAGAGTTCAATGACATTAAGCACATTCACATTTATAATGCTGAATAAAGGTATATATTATACTTGTATAATATACCATAATTATTTCCAGAACTGCTGTCATACTCTCAAACTGTAATTCTGTACCTGTTAAACATTAATTAATTCCTTATTCTCAGCTTCTCCTGGTCTGTGGAAACCTCATTCTGTTTTCAGTCTCTATAGATTTAACTGTTCCAACATCCTCATATAGGTGGAATTCTACACTATTTGTCTTTTTGTAGTTAGTTTATTTAATTTGGCTTAATGCCTTTGAGTTTCAAGTTAGAGCATTTTCAGAATTTAATTACTTTAAAAGGTTTAATAATACTTGATTGTATATATATACACATTTTGTTTTTTTATTATCTACTCATCGGTCTTTGAGTTGTTTCCACCTTTTGCTTTTTTTAAATGTGCACTATGAACAAGAGTATACATGCTTAAATTTCTGCTTTTAATTATTTTGAGTGTGTACTCAGAAGTAGAATTTACTAGGGCATATAAAATGTTATTTTTAGCTTTATATCACAATTGTTTATATCTTTTACTTTTTGGTGAAATATATATTTTTAATATATAATATATATAATGTATATTAAAATATATATTTTAATTCATTGGCTATAAAACTTGAATATGATGAAACAATGCTTCGATTATTTAAGAGAATGCTTTTAGGAAGAAAACATTCAAAAATAATTTATGTTGATTATTAGCAAATCTCCTGCTAAATATACATAATCTACTTGTTTCATTCAAACAAACCATTAGAGCTAGTCATGAAAAACAACTTCATCCTGCTAAAAATCTCTGAATGCAATGTAACTGTTCTTGGTATCTTGAAATGAAACAAATGAAAAGAAAAAGGAAATATTGGACCACCCACGATAAGTCAAATAACACCAAATTACTGAAAGGGATTTTAATATAATTTTATAGAAAGAGGATCCTTAATATTGCTATAGTTGGTTTTCAGTTGACAATACAGTTTCTTCCAAACCTAAATATACTTGAATAGGGGGCCAGCAGTTAGCGTAATGGCTATGTCGCTGGACTCCCATGTAGTCGACCATGGTTCGAGTCCTGGATCTGGTAGCTTAAACTCACGCTGGGTGCATGTGCGTGCATGCTCAAGATCCCGAGAGGAGAATGGAGGAGCAGGGATTGTGGCATGGCCATCCCCCCTGGGGGGTGATTTCTCGCTTTCTGTCTCTTTCTGTCTCTTTCTGGCCAGTGCATGCGCCCTATAGCAAAAACCTCTCAAAAAAAAAAAAAATGCATTTCAACTTTCCCTGAGAGCCCTATTGAGCTAACAGTGCATGAACACAAGTGACTGTTTTAGAAGAGAAATAAACTTCTAACTTATTTATGGCTTCACATTTTTGAGCCTATGTTTTAGTGAGTAGGCTTTAAATGCACTAATACAATTTATTTGATTGATGAGAAAATGCTTATTAACCTCCCTAACTCACTCTACCAGTTTTGAACACTGCAAGAGTGAGTCCACAGATCACGCTGTTAATAGCTATGCTCTGCAATTTCATTCCTCTTCCGACTCAATTTCCACAAACAAAAGCATGAGTTTGTTGTATACATCAAGCAGTGTGAGCCATGTAGCACATCACCAGGGAGGAGTTGAACTAATCCTGATGCCTGCAGAGGACTCACTCTCTGTGGTGGCTAGAGCCTAAATTCAAGAATTTGAAACAGCATTCTAAAAACAGAATTGCATAACTAGAGAAATGGGTTGAGGCTGTTATTATTAGACTTTAGTCTGGTGGGTTCTATAAACTTTTTTTTTTTTTTTTTTATAGCACTCTAGTGCTTGAACTTCATTTTTGTCTCCCACTTGTTCTGATGGTGTGAATTCAAAACAGCTTGCTGTGCAAGGAGCCTTCTTAATCTCTTCCTAACTTGTCTCTCTAGGCCTTTCATCTCTCCATCCGATCTGTGGCCTTCCTATGGCCCAGGAGTGGTGAATTATTCTTCTTTGAATATACGATGCTTCACAACTTTGTCTTTACATACTTCTATTTGATAAATTCCTATTCACCACTCAAAACTTTTCATAAATATTACTGCTTTTGTGAAGCCTTTAATTACTCATCCAGTCTTAAAGACAACTTCTCTGTACCGCAAAGTACCATCCAAATATTTCTATCATCGTATTTATCAAATGTGGCAAAAGACTGAGTTTTCCATGAGTAGGAAGTTATGTTTTTAATCCCAGGATTCTGAAATATGCCTGACATAGTTAGATATTCAGTGAAAATCTTTTGGATTGAAGAGCAAGGGCTATACTAAGGAATAACAAGTAGACTAAAATGAAATATAAAATAAGCATAGTTTACAATATAATAGTAGAGATGAGAAAATAATAATTATTATGTAATTGCATTATTTTACATTTGCACATATTGAAATAAATTGATATTTTCATTGCTAGCTAAATGTTGCCAGCAATAAAACTCTAAATATAAAAGGAAAAAGATAATTTGACCAGTGATGAGAAAAATACATTACTTGTTTATTCAATATTGCAATTGATTTGCAGAAAGCAAAACAAAACAAAACATAGTGATTCAATTTCATTATATGAACAAAATAATGCTTACTGAACTTTTGAGTCCTTATTTGATTGTTTGAGTGCCATTATTTAAAAACTGAGTTGCTCTGGGTTCTCTTGTAGAATTTCTCTCATTTATGTAATTTAAAACACTTGGCAATACTAACAAATTTTGGAATATTAATGACCAAAATACATAAGTTGTTGGAAACTATCTACTAGGACTCTTTATGGAATGAAAAGGATTGATAACTAATGGTCTTAACTAGTGTTAATTAATTAACATTAAAGAGTTGGTTAAGAAGTTAACTGAAGAGAGTAGACATCCTTTATCAAACATCATCACTTACTCAGGATGCACTTTCTATATTAAAAAGTTGACAATGTTGCTACATGAGAGGGCTTTTATACCTAAATTATCTTTCCTAGGTGGTGCCTAGGTATTACAACTATGAGATATTTAAGTTTCTGTTAACATTAGAAGCAGCAAACACTGTGTTCTAGCAGACATCCTGGATTGTAGTATTATGGGTTAAGGATACTTTCTGTCTTAGAAAGCTGGATGAAAATGGACCATGTAAATTTTTATGGTGCACTAACACAAGGTAAAATTAAAAATTTAAAAAATTGAGTTGTTTATTCCTATAACCTTTCCCATGAGAAAGTAACAGTCAGATATCTCTTTTGAGGGGTATCCAGTATAAATTTATACAATTAAAGATTGTAAATGCCAAGGTTATAATAAATATGAGGAATGAAACTTTAGTATTAATACAATGATTTCATTTTGTGAAAGGCATATTATGAAAAATTTAAACACATGAAAAATTTCGAAAACATACTACAAAGTCGAAAGAATTTTAGAGAATGTTTATATACCTACCACCTACTTTCTATCATTTATTGTTTTACTACACTTTTTTAATATTTTTTCATCTCAATTTCTTTTGTACATTCAATCACATATGTCACTTAGCTTATAAAGTGAATATTCTAACATGGATGCATTCCTCACCAGTCTAGTTGAGAATACTCATCTCCAACAGATAACACTCTTTGTCCCATAAATGCCTTGCCTCTTTATTTTTCCTCTTAATGTCTTTCCTCAGCCTCTCCTCCTTCTCCCACCCTCTTCCCACTCTGTATCTGGTATTTATAACTGTTTTCTATGTTTCTTTATCTTCTAATTATCCCATTTCAGTTTTGGCCATAGAGTGTGGACACTCAATATATTAAGTGGAGACATACAATGTCTTTGCTTCATAGCCTGGCTTCCTTCACTCAGCAGTAAATCTTCCATATTCATCCATTTTCTGTCAAAAGCCAGGGTCTTGTTTTTTTTTTTTTTTTTTTTTTAATGGCTGAGTAGTATTCCATAGCGTATATATGCCATACTTTTTCAATCCATTCCTCTGTTTGTGGGCATTTGGGTTGGTTCCATGTCTTAGCAATTGTGAATAATACCTCAAAAAACATCAATGTACAAGCAGTTTTCCAACTAAGGATACTTATGTTCTTTGGGTAGATATCAAGTAGTGGGATTGAACTTTTTTTTTTTTTTTTTTTTATCTTAGTCATTCTGACTTGGGTTAGGGGCTATGTGGTATCTCATTGTGTTTTTGATCAGCATCTCCCTTATAATGAGGGATGTTGAGCATTTTTTTCATATGCCTTTTGGCTATTGGTATGTCTTCCTTAGAGAGTGATTTTTTTCAATTCATTGGAATTTGTACATCTTTTAATTGGATTGACCATCTTTTTTCAGGAAAGCTGCTTGAGTTCTCTGTGTACTCTGGTTATCAGTCCCTTATCTGAAGCATGGTTTATAAAAATATTTCCCATTCTGAGAGCTGCTAATTCACACTAATTACTGTGTCTTTTGCCATGCAGAAACTTCTTAATCCGATATAATTCTACTCGTCTATTTTTGTGCTTTGGGGGATTTGATTTAAGAAGTCTTTACCTACCTCAATGTTTCCCAGGGCCTCCCCAGTGTTTTCTAACAATAGTTTTATAGTTTGAGGTCTTAGGTTTAGATCTTTGACCCACTTTGAGTTGACTTTTGTCAATGTTGAGAGGTAGGGGTTTAGTTTTCTATACCATCTTACTTTTTTAAATGTATTTGAATAAAAGAGATCAGAGATCAAAGTACTTCTCCCTAAATGCTTTGGCATGCATTTTATTAATTAGAGCTAATGTTTTTTAAATTTAAGTTTAATATTTTATGTAAGGAAGTGCACAGATCTTAGGCATACCTTTGCCGAGTATTGATAAATACACATACACACAGACACACATAACCAAAACTCATGTCAACAATAGAACAGGACCTCCTAACTGAAATTTTGCATCCAGTTATCATAGTTCATAAGAACATGTTGTATTCTTGAAAAATGGTAAAGAAATGGATGATAAGCATTCTTACCACAAAAACAACCAGGTGAGGTAATGTATATGTCACATAGTTAGATTAGTCATTCCACTATATAAGTATGTGTATGTACATGCTGTGTGTACAATGTACAATATGTGTGTATGTGTATGTACATATATATGTATAATATGTATACTTTAAAACATCATGCTGTGCATGATGCATACAATTTTATTTGTCAATTAAAAAAAAAAACACCCTAATAGAACGTGCCCTGTACTTTAGAAAATTTACTCATGTGCCTTTCTAGTCAATTTCTTCCACCACTTCTTTAGAAGTAACTGCTATTCTGATTTTTTTCCCCACCAGAGATTACTGTTGCCCGTTCCTGGATTTCATGTGGGTGTCATCCTATGATCTGCAGCATTTAGAGTCTGGCTTTATCATGCAGCATAATACTTTGTGATGCACCTACATGTTGCCTCTATCTGTATCTCATGGCTTTTGTTGACAGAGCTGTATTCAATTGTCAGGATATGCTAATTTGTTTACCAGTTTCTCATTACTAGATACCAGGGCTTTTTCCACTTGGGGCATACTATTAAAAATAAATAAATAAATAAATAAATAAATAGACACTACCAACATTCATGTAAGTGTTTTTGTGAATAAATGTTCTTATTTGAAATGAAAGAAGATACTATGATAGGATTATCAAAAGCCAAAATCCACTAAGGAGGCATTTCTTGGATCCTGTGCTGGTACCCAAGGAAATGACATGATGCCCCATGTGACAGGCCAGGGCCTGCATCTCTTGTCTTGTTTCTGCCAGCCTCTTGTCCCAGGGCTGGGACACATGATTCATGCTCATTCCTTAGTGTTATCATCTGCAATAAAACTCAACTTCCCTATAACCCACAAATTCATTCTCACACTTAAATCTGCATTTTGTCCAGCTTCTTTAGGTTGCGCATTGATTTCAACCCAGAATCAGCTTGAAGAATTGTGCCACTTGTGTGCTATTTGGTTTGGATGTTGGATCTTTTCTTTCATCCTCTTATCTCCCTCACTGCCAGCCTGATGTTTTACAGACATCAAGTCATGTTTCATAGAAACTCTTCTGGATGGCAAGAGACACAGTAATTAGTGTGAATCGACAGCCCTCAGAATGGGAAAATATTTTTGTAAATTATGCATCAGATAAGTGATTGATAACCATACACAAGGAACTGAAGAAGCTGTTTGGAAAAAAGATGATGAACCCTATTAAAAGATAGGAGAAGGAGTTGAAAAAAACACTCACTAAAGATGACATACTATGAAAAAATGCTCAACATCCCTCATAGTAAAGGAAATGCAGATCAAAACAACAATGAGATACCACCTAACCCCAGTCAGAATGGCTAAGATTAAAAAAAACAAAAAAACGATAAGTGTTGGCAGGGGTGTGGTGAAAGGGGAACTCTCTTACACTGCTGGTGGGAATGTAAATTAGTCCAACCACTGTGGAGAACAATTTGGAGATTCCTCAAAAATCTACAAATAGAACTGCCATATGATCCAGCAATCCCATTTCTTGGCATTTACCCAAAGGAAAGAAGAATTCTTTATTAGAAAAGTGCTTGCACATCGATGTTTATTGCGACACTTTTCACAACTGTAAGACATGGAACCAACCCAAATGCCCCAGTACAGCTGAATGGATTGAAAAACTGTAACACATATACTCTATGGAATACTATTCAGCCATTAAAAACAACAAAACCCTGGCTTTTGACAGAAAGTGGAAGAATATGGAAGATTTACTTCTGAGTGAAGCAAGCCAGGCTATGAAGGAGGGGCACTGTATGCCCCCACTTAATATATACCTAGTGTCTGCACTCTATAACTGAATCTGATGGGCTAAAGGATGTACAAACACAAGAGATGGATGTGAATGCCAGATGTGGTGTGTGTGGAGGAGTGAGGCCTGGGGAAAAACATTTGGAGGAGGGATACGAAGATAGCATTGTTGAGACAGGGAGGTAGTGTTGTTATATTTTGATCAACTGGACCGGGGAGAAATGTTCACATATTGAAATAATCACCTTGTAAGCTAAATAATGTGATTGAATGTATTAAAAAATGTAAAACAAACAAACAAACAAACAAAAACTCCTCTGGATGCCCTGTAGTTAGGAATCCCAGTCTCAAATTTTCTATTCTGTGTAAAATAGCTCTTCAAATAAGTTCAAAAAATCAAGATAAAGGTTAGTGAGTCATGGAAACTTTTGGTAGCTATTAGAATGTTCTTAATTCATGCTTATTTAATTAATATATATGAGTAAGAAAGAGTGAGCTTTACATGTTTGGGCAGAGTAGGTAAAAATGTATATTGATTTTTCTGTACTTAGATCATAGCGATTATGATAATATTATATTATCTATTATTAATGTCCATTATATTCAATAATGAATGAATGAATGCTAAGTAGGTCTTCCATAAAAGGCACATGTTAGGACACAGTAAACATATTTCTCTGTTGTTTGGCAGGAGGTAGAAGTGCAGCTGAGCAGGGAAATTTCAGATGCCATGAGATAGCAATATATATCAAATATCTGAGCTCTATTGGGAGCAGACTATTTCATGTATCATGTATCAGGAATGAGTGGATTGGAAAGACTGCCCTTAGCAGTTTAGTAAATGCATTTTATTCTCATAATCCTGTCCAACAAGAGAAGCTGTGGAAACAAACAAGGGTGAAGTTATTTACTATTTCTATTTAAATAGAACTTATCATTGTGTACCGTGATAGCACTATATTGTGGTTAATTTCAAGTAATTTAATTAGTAATACCATATAAATGCAGAGAAAGATGTTTCAACATGTATTTTACAGAACAATAAATATACTGTGAATTAAAAACTGGAAACAGTCTATCTCCAATTACTAATTACTAACCTCAAATGTATTAATTTTATCATATATTAAAGACCGAAACACAGAATGAGAGGCCCAGCTATTAACCAAAATACAAATAATAAGAGAGAGAGATCCATGCATGTCCTCAAGAAAAGAGAAAGGAAGTTTAAGATTTAGTGTGATAAGGTTTTAAACTGCAGAGGCAAGATCCATGTACCACTGTCCCTGATCAGAATATCGACAACCATCCCTGTTTCTAGACTCTCAGCGCCTGACAAATGCCTCTGTGACCATTGATCAAAGGTAACATTCCCAGGTAGCTACCACAGAAAATTGACAGTGATCATTTTATATACTGATAAGCAAACTCGTTAACTTCAATACTAGTCACAAAGAGCCTAGGATTTAAGACAACAACAAGCATCTACAAATATAAATTAGCTCAAAACAAATCTCTAAATTACCATGAAATTCTTCAACTAAAATTAAGCCTGTGGGCGTACAGAGGGATTTAGAGTCAGGTGACAGATAAGCATTCAAAGGCATTCAGAAGGAATACTATCACAAACAACAGATGACCCCTTGTTGACTCTCACAATGATTATTTGTAGGTGTTATATATAGTGATGTCAAAAATTTGCTTATGGAAAGTGATGTTAAAGATAAAAACATAAATTTCATTGCTCAGCATTTACTCCATCAAGTTCAAGACACTTCTGTAAGTGCATGTAGGCCATCTGGTCCTTCCCTAAAAAAATTGAGGGTCATGTATTGTTTTTTTTTCCAACATCATGTAGGTCACTTTTATTATAGAAGATTAAAGAAGAATAAACATTCTTTGTCTTCTCAAAATAAAGTTGTATTTATATACATACATAAAATATTCTTATTTATAAACTACTCAGGAAAAAATAATAGTATGAAAAAGCTATCACTTTTTTCTAGAATTGCTTTTATATTACTATTCTTGTGGGAATTTTCCCTATTTAACTCTTTTATATATAAATGTTTATATATATAAAAAATACATACATATATAAATGTTTTATATATAAACATTTATATATAAAATATTTGTCTATAAAAGTTCTATTTTATATATATATATATAAATAATTTACATTTAATTACTATACATCTTTACAGTGTATAACATGGTTTTTCCAGCATGAATGAAGCATGAAGTGCATATCAACCAAGACAGAGACATTACAATATACATTATACCAGCAAATAACTTTTCATTTTTGTGTCAATTAAATGTATTGTTTCTTATTTTCCCCTGTTCCTCTACCTACCCTGAGGGTCATGAATATTTAACCAAGTAATTACAATATTCTTTAATATTATTAACAGAAGACAAAAATGGGCATCTTTTAAAGTTTTTTTAAGATCCAGAAACTGAAATGTCAGGTGGAGTTAAAGCAGCACTGCATGGTGAAGGACTAATGATTCCCACAGACATTCTTGCAAAATTGTCCTTGTTTGATGAGAGGAATGAACAAGAGCACTGTCACAATGGAGAAGGATTCTATGGGGAAACTTTCTCAGGAGCATTTCTGCTAATTTTGCCTAGCTTTCTCAAAAAATTTCTCATCCAAAAAAAAAAGAGACCAGCAGTTAGCGTAATGGCCATGTTGCTGAACTCCCATGTAATTGACCGCGGTTCAAGTCCCAGACCCAGTGGCTTAAACTCACGCCGGGCGTGTGTGTGTGCGTGCCCAAGATCCCGAGAAGAGAATGGAGGAGAAGGGATTGCTGCGTGGTCATGCAGCTTTCTGTCTCTTTGTCTCTCTCTGTCTTTCTGGCAAGCACACGTGTCCTTGCACGTACCCTATAACGTCTACAAAGAAAACAAACAATAAAAAAACTTTCTCATCATACTCATGTGTTATCTTTGGTAATTCTTTGGTTCTCTGGAAAGCTGGCAAAGAAAATGCCATGAGTATCCCAAAAAACTTTTGACATGACCTTAGTTCTTGATACGTGTGTTTTACTTTTGACTGGTCTACTTTGGCTCTTGTGTGGTCATTGCTTTGCCTGTGTTTTGTCTTTAAGATCTCACTAGCAAATTGATGTATCATCTCCTGTTACAGTTCTTTGAAGAAATGCTTCAGGATCTTGATCCCACTTTCTAAATTTTTTCCATTGAAATCTCTGCTCTTGGCTGCAGCTAATCAGGGTGCAATAGTTTTGGCACCCATCAGGCAGTAAGTTGTCTTAACTTGAATTTTTCAGTAAGATTCTATTTAAGTTGAACCACTTTAGATATCTATGGTGCTGGTGATTGTTTCTGCTGTTGGTCATTGGTCCTCTAATTAGGGAATGAACAAAATTAGTTTTTTTCTCACATATTGTCATGGAGAATCTGTAACTGCAGGTGTCTTCTTCCACAGCAGCTTGTCTTTTATTAAAACTAGTTATTCATTTGGAAATTGCTGATTTATTTGGGGCATTGTTCATAATAATTTCACTATTGTTCCACCCAAGCTTTATCACAAATTGGTGTTTATTCTTTTTTTCATTTTAGCAGAATTTCAGTTGATTTGGTCTTTTCACACTGAACACTTAACCTTCTTAGCACTTCAAACTAGATTGTGTTCAGACATACTATAACAAATTAATACAAGTTTATTTTAGTGCGAAAAATTTTGAAATTAATGCATAGTTCTTTATCATACACATTTTCCATGGGCTTTTTCTCTCTTTCTTTCAATTTTTGAGAGAGAGATTTTTGCTATAGGGCATGTGTGCTTGCCTGAGAGACAGAAAGTGAGAAATTACTCCCCAGAGGGGATGGCCACTCTACAATCCTTTCTCCTCTAGTCTCCTCTTGGAATTTTGGGAAGGCATGCACATGCACCCAGTGTGTTTTAAGCTGCCGGACCTGGGACTTGAACCATGGTTGACTAAGTGGGAGTCCAGGGATATAACCATTCTGCCATCTGCTAGTCCCTCCATGGCTTTTTGAAGACTTCCCATACATGAGTAAATAAACTACTGTTGACAGTTAAGCAAATTCTTTTAAACAATTTAAATTGAAACTCTGAAACAAGTGGATTAGGGAGTCATTTGGAGACTTCGGTTGAATATATATCTAAATATTTTCAGATTCAGTTAGTATAAAGCATTTAATATGAAAAATGATAAACAAATGCAATTACATAAATATAAATGCCAATACACACACACACACACCCCATATAGAAGCGCAAAATACATACTCCTGTATCTATATCCATTTTATAAATTTTTTTTTTTGAGGTTTTCACTATAGGGCACGTGTGTTCGCCAGACAGACAGAGACATAGAGACAGAAAGCAAGAAATCACCCCCCAGGTGGGATGGTCACACTGCAATCCCTTCTCCTCCATTATCCTCTCAGGGTCTTGGGCACGCATGCACATGCGCCCGGCGTGAGTTTTAAGCCATGGGGTACAGGACGTGAACCGCGGTCGACTATGTGGGAGTCCAGTGACATAGCCATTACGCTAACTGCTGGTTCCCAATATTTTTGTTTTTTTAAAGAATTAGTTTATTTAACTTTATTTGCTCATTTATTTGTTTATTTATTTATTTTTAATTTGACCAGAGAAGGGGAGAGAGAGAGGGAGAGAAACCAACAAGAAAGCAATCTGCCATGTCTGGGACTCAAACTGTGGTTGGCCATATGGGAGTCCAGCACCCTTAACCACCACACCACCTGCTGGCTCCTTAGGAATATTTTTAAAGAATTTTGGCCAATCCTATAGAGTAGTGATTAAGGCAGCTGAATCTCACATGGCTGATCATAGTTTGAACCCCTCAAAATTATTTGAAAACTCCCAGGTTTGTGTGAGTGCATATTCAGAATCCTGACAGGATGGATAAATGGAGAAGGAATTGTACCATGAACAGGCTCCATTGGGAGGGGTGCTTTCTCTCTTTGCCTCTTTTTCTCCTCTCTGGCAATTAAAACAAATGAATTTATTTTAATCCAGGAACTCTATTATCTGCTTGAAAAACACTGATGAACAAGAGAGAAGGTCTTAAATATTATCATATGAAATTTGTATGTAGTACAATAAAATTTAAGATAGTGTTACCTATTATAGTTCAGTGGTTCCCCAACCTTATTAGGATATATGTGATACACACACACACACACACACACACACACACACACACACATAGAGTTATGCATTACTTAAGAATGGTAGAATTTCTAATAAATGTGTTGTCGATGATTTTGTCGTTGGTTGAATACAATGCAGTATACCTACACAAACCTAAATGGTATATATAGCCTACTATACACCTAGGCCTATTGCTCCTAGGCTACGAACCTACAAAGAATATAACTATACTGAATATCATAGAAAATTGTAACACAATCTTATCTAATCATATCTAAACATAGAAAAAGTACAGTTAAAAAATGGTAAAGAAAAAAAAAATTGGTACTCCAAAACTTGATACCATGAATAGAGTCTGTAGGACTAGAAGTTTCTATGAGTGAGTCAGTGACTGAATAGAGAGTGAATGGGTATGGGAAGGACTGAACTGTATACAATGTAGACTTCATAAATACTGTACATACACTTAGGGTATACTAAATTTATAAAAATAATTTCCTTCTTCAATAGTAAATTAAACTTAGTTTACTGTAACTTCTGTAATCTATAAACTTTAAAAATTTTTGACTCTTGTCATAATACATAGATTAAAACACATTGTATAGCTATACAAAAATATCTTTATATCCTTAGTCTATAAGCTTCTTTTGTTTTAAAATATTTAAAAATTTAAACTTTTTAAGTCTTCTTGTTAAAAACAAAAACATACACACATAGTAGCCTAGGGCTGCACAGCATCGGGAACATCAGAATTACTGTCTTGCTCCCCATCTTGTCCCACTGGAAAGGCCATGACAGACAAACCACATGAGACTAAAGGATGCATAGGAGAGTGTTTCATTACACAGTCAGAAATGCAATAAATGCAAGATGTATGAGGTTTCTGCTGGTGTAACTTGGAATACTGTTTTACTTTCAGAAATAAACATTTTTTTAATAGTTAGGAGAATATTAAAACAGCAATATGCAATACAGCATAGTAAGTCCAAAAGCCAGTAACATACTTGCTTACTATTATTATCAAGTATTATGTACTGTACTTAATTGTATGAGTTAAACTTTTATACGACTGGAAGCACAGTAGATTTATTTACACCAGTATCACCACAAACACGTGAGTAATGCCTTTCATTATACTACAGTGACTATCATAGCACCAGGTGATAGGAATTTTTCAGTTCCACTGGGGCCACCATTACATATGTAGACCATCATTCACCACATAACAATGTGTGTTTATATGTGTTGTGTGTATACACATAATGTTATGTGTAATTTATATTATGCTAATTATATATAATGTATTATATTTATTTATCTATCTAACAGAACCATTCATAAAAGTAAGCATTGAGCCCACCACTGCTTGGTGTGGAGGGCAAGCTACCTTGGGGAGGAAGAAAATGATTTAAGCTTTGAATACATTGGCTTTGAAGTAACTATGAAACATGCTTGACTTTTGAAATAATTTTAGATTTACAAGAAAATTATAAAGATAGATATGGTCCTACCCAGATTCTCTCATTATTAATATCTACTTGTGTCCATCTTCTTTTCCAAAATTCTACATTACATTTTGTTGCCATTTTTTTAAATGCTTTTTGACCCTGAGAATTTCTTGAAATTATTTTGTTTTCAATAATCTTGCCTGGTTTCAGGAGTAATGGTCAGGTAATTTGTAGAATGTCCCTCAGTTGGAATTTGTCAGATGATTTCTTATGGCTAGGCAAGTTATGTGTTTTTAGGAAGACCACGAGGGTAGAGTGCCACTGCCATCTCATCATATAAAATGTACATAAAATTAACCTGACTTATTCCTGTTAATATTAGCCTTGATCTCTATGGTAAGTTATTATATTTTCTCCTTTCCATACTGAACTATTCTGAAGGAAATCACATGTCCTTAAGGAGAAAGAAATTATGTTCTACTTCATTAAACACTGAATGCCTATAGAATTCTTCTGTGCAGGGATATTTCTCTATTCTCTTGCATTTATTTTTACAGTCATTTATTTATATTGGTATACATTCATGGGTACTCATTTTATATATTTGGGTTATAGTTCAATGCTAATTAATTTTGTTGCTCAAATTTATCCAGCTTTGAACATTGATGGCTCTTTCATTTGTTTTCTGTGTCCCTTTGCCATAATTATATCAATTTTTTAAAAGACTTTTGCTGTAGGGTGCATGTGCTCACTGGAGAGACAGAGAGAGATGGATAGAGAGAGGCAGAGAGACAGAAAGTGAGGAATTACCCCCCACACCCCCCCACCAAGGTAAGATGGCCAGCCACAATCCCATCTCCTCCATCCTCCTCTTGGGATTTTGGGCACACACATGCACCCTGTATGAGTTTCAAGCCACTGGGTTGGAACTGTGTTCGGCCACATGGAAGTCTAGCATCTTAACCACTACACCACCTGCTGGCTGTGTTATACTTTAAAACTTCTTTACTTTCTAGCACTACAAAGTGTTCCAGACTGATCATGATTGCTGCCCCTAGCCTTAAAATAAGCATTGTTCTGAGGAATACTAGTTTCTTTTTTGTAAGAACAGTATAAGAAACTAAGAGCTGAATAATATGCATGCTCTTTGATTTGCAGCCTGACAGGGAAAGAAGATGTATGTGTATACACTAACCTGAGTATATACACATTTCTATAAGCATTGCTATATGTAACTATATGTATTTATATTAAGCTAAACATAAGTTCATACTGATGTCTCCAAAACTAATCCATTACCATGTGGATAATTCTGTTTTTCTGATATGAAATAAAATACCCCACACATAACGGGTTTTTAAACCCAAAGCCTTTACCTAAAATACTCCAAGCACTTTAGAATGAACTTTAAGCTTGTGCAGTTTCTAGCAGAGAGCCATAGTTACTCATATTCACTTGCTTAGGAGGTGCACTTCCACTGTCTTTGAAGACCATCCTTATTAGCAGAGTATAAGCTTTCGGAAAAGATTACATGGTCAGAAACTTCAGCTTCGGTAATTATTTAAAACCGTTGGCTATTTTTACATATTACTGGTTCTTAAACCTAGAAACCTATCAATACCAACTTGTGGATTAAAGAACAAATTCTATACCAAACTAACTGATCGTGACTCCAGGAAATATAGCAATTCTATGCCTTAGTGAAAAACCATATGTCCACACATTTGAAAACTTGGATGAAATTGACCAAGCCATTGGTCACAAACTACTAAAATTCACAGGAGGAGAAACTTTTAGGTTGATATCTACAAAGAAATTGAGTCAATAATGAAAACCTTCTCCAAAAAAGCAAGCATCAGGCCCAAATGCTGTCTCTGGAATTTCCCTAAACAATGAAGAAAGAAATTTTTCTAATTCTGTTTGATCTGTCCCAGAAAATAGAGGCAGAGAAAAATACTCATGCTAAGTCCCAAATCACTTTAAGACAAGATAAAGATATTACAGGAAATGAAAATTATCTTTCATGAATACAGCTGCAAAAATTCTCAACAAATATTAACAAGTTAAATTCAACAATGTGTAAAAATAATTGTACAACACAACCATGTGGAGTTTATTATAGGAATGTACGACTGGTCCAATATTTTGAAATAAATTAATTAAATTCATTACATTAAAAGATTGAATATTAAAAACCACTTGTTTCTAACACTGACAGAGAAAAAACATTTGAAAAATATCTGATACCCATTCATGATTAAAAAACTCTTCGCAAACTAAATGGAGAACTTTATTAGCTTAACAAAAATTTGTTATTAAAAAAGAAGAAAAAAATACAAAATAGGCATGATCAAACAAGATGATGAAATGGTTAATAAAAGTCTTAAGATATTAGGAAAACATTGATATGGAGATGATTTGAATTCCTGAATATGGACTCACATATTAAATAATGAGATATATTGTCTGTATTAGTTAGATCACTTCAACAATGTGTTCAAGAACTATTTTGTTATATGATCTTTGCATCTTTACAATTTCTTTGGTATTGAGTGAGAAAAAAGATGATCTCATTAGGTGAAGTTTTGCTTATGTCTTCTTTAATCTTTGCTGAGATAAATTAATATCTAAGTCAGATATATAATTTTCTGGCAATATCAATTATTACAGCGCTATAATTGTGAATTATTGTAGGTATGTCTCAAAAGTACAATGCAGATGTTAAAGCATTTTATTAAGTCTCTTATTCTTATTAGAATACCTTTCCCTATTAAGTCCCAATATTTTAGGGATAAATTCATTCACGTGTCTAGCACTTCGCTTTTTAGGTTGTCTTCAGTTGGATTTCAAAACCACAAAAAGAGCCCAGTGATCACTAAGTCTACTACTCTTCCTAACCTTTACAGCATACCCCCTTTTGCCTCTGACATTATTTTATGAAGAGTGACAAAGTTGCGTTTTAAGATCATAAAATGGTTTTGTAGCTGAAAGTTTTTGTGTAAAAAAGTCATAATCTCAATGTTTGGTTTCAAAGACTGAGGGAGAAATGTAAAAAATATATAAGGCCTTTTTATTCTAGCTGATCGGTAAAAAAGTAGGAGCATCCTGGATTGTTTCTAAAATGTACATCCAAAGAGATATTAAGAAGTTCTTTTAACCTTTGCTACTGGAAGTTGAATTTCAGACTTTTCTTTTTGCTTTGAACTTCCCAATAATTTATATGCATTTTATGGTTCTGAGGCTTGATATAAGTGAATCATCTTGAATGATAGTCTTCCAAAGTTAAAAGTTACACACAGTTTGTAAAATAAATTTTTGGGTAATGTTTCTGATTACTTTTTCGATGATACTGTTCAGGCAAATATTTGGGGTGAAATTATTAGGAATGATAAGGCAGAAAAAACTTTTTTTAAAAAAAATTAATTAATTTAACTTTATTTACTTATTTCTTTGCTTATTAACTTATTTATTTATTTTAATTTGACCAGAAAGGGACAGAGTGAGAGAGAAAGGAAAAGTGAGAAAGTAAGCCTCCAGGTCTGGGACTCAAACCACGGTCAGCCACGTGGGAGTCCATCACCCTTCACCACACCACCTGCCAGCCCCAGCTAAAAACAATTTAAAATGCTTTACTGGGACAGCAGATGGCGTAATGGTTACGTTGCTGGACTCCCACTCATACCATCTACTGTGGTATGAGTATGACAAAGATCTCCATAATAAAAAGGTAAATGCTTTACTAAAGAGAATCATAATTGTGCAGAAATGTTTTTGTTTGGGAGGCAGATAATCTGGGGTTCTAGTTTTAATTCTACTGTTATATCTGGGTGGCTTTAGGCAATATACTATGCTCATTTTACCCTTCTATAAGACAGAAACAAAGAATAGTTTATGAGGATACAACTTCTTTCTAAAATCTCTCTTACTTAAAAGGATATCCATATCCTTCAAGTCACATGTTTTGTTTATAGTATAGAAATTAGTTCTGGGACTTGAAGCCAATGTTATAAATACATTTTACATACTTAAATGTTATTGTTTTTCCTGATGAGTATTCACAGGATTTATATTATACACTAATAAAATATCAATACTTTCTCTGCAGTAATGTTTTTAACTTAAATTATTAAAGATAGGTTGATTGCAGTGTCAAGAATCCCCAAATTCAAGGGTCTTAACACAATGAAATCTCTCCACTACTGCACTCCCCTTGGAAGATGGCAGCATTGTGGGAAGGTCACTCAGGACTCACCTTAGCCCTTCCCTTCTGCTTTTCAGCCCTATATCCTCTTCTTCTGGATGACAGTGAAGGACAAATGTATTGTGTTCTGGTCTGATCAAGCAAAATTAACCTGAGCACTAGTTCTTCATAACATGTTTTGTTCCTATTATTACATTTATTTATTTATTTATTTTTTATTATTATTCTTTTGTTTTTTGGAAAGGTTGTTGCTATAGGGCACGTGCACTCACCAGAAAGACAGAGACAGAGAGCCAGAAAGTGAGAAGTCAGTTCCCAGGAGGGATGGCTATGCCACAATCCCCTCTCCTCCATTCTCCTCTTGGGATCGTGGGCATGCATGCATATGCACCTGGTATGAGTTTAAGCCACTGGGTCTGGGACTTGAACTGTGGTTGACTACATGGGAGTCTAGTGACATAGCCATTATGCCATTTGCTGGTCCCATTTATTTTATTTTTTATTTACTTATTTTAAATTTTACTACAGGGGACTTGCTCTCACAAGAGAGAGAAGAAGAAGAATGAGAGGGAGAAGGGAAAAGAGAGAAAGAGAAAGATATCATCCTCCTGGGGGTTGGCCATGACAGAACTCCTTCTCTGCCACTCTCCACTGAGGATTTTGGGCATGCAGACACATGTACCTAGCAGGATTTTCTTTTAATTATTTTTCTTTTACATTAAATCACTGTACATCTTTAGAGTGGCCAACATGGTTTTACTCAGCATGTTTTTCAAGACAGTTCAAGTGACTAAGACTTGATGACTTCAGAAGGAAAGATCTGACACTTTTAACCTTTGACTTTCATCTTGTGTTTTCCTACAGAAATTGTTGATTTTAGGGAAAAGTCAATGAAGTTCATAGTGTGAACTGGGAAGTTCTAACAGTTTTGGAGGATTTCCACTTCAACCATCTTTCCTGAATACATACATCAAGGAAGGCATATGAGCGAGCATCTTATTAGGTAAAATTCAAATAGCCAAGTGTAGGTATGATGATCCTATCATTAAACACCTGCCTACCATCCCTAACCATCTCTAATACCATCTCTGACCACCTTCCACCCATTCTTCACCAATGACCACGTGCCAGCTTCACAGGAGTGCTTGAAATTTCTAAGTAAGATTGCTATTTCCACCCCCCAGCTTTTACCTTTACCATGGAAAACGCTCTTCACTTTTGCACTTAACTAACTTCTCTCAGTTCCAAGGCTCAGATTAGATGAAATTGCCCAGAACATCATTTTTCATTTCTCTGTCATCTGAAATTCCGACTTAGGTCTTTCTTCTTTGTGATTTAGCAGGAAACTCTCTGCAAATTGTATTCTAACACCTTATTTTTGTGATAGTTTCAGCTGTCTTCCTCTGTAGTTTGTGGACTTTAGAAGAGCAGGGATTCTTTCAAAAGAGATGCTGAATAAACATTTTTTGAATATATGTGAATGAATCCAAAATCAAGTTTATTTCTGCATCCATGGATTTCAATCAAATGGCAAAAATTCACTACAGAAATGGAAATAAAGCTCCAAACTCCAATATTTTAGGGATAAATTCATTCAAGTGTCCAGCACTTTGCTTTTTAGGTTGCCTTCAGTTGGATTTCAAAACCATGAAAAGATTTATTATCACTTGCTTTCCTTAAAGCATAACAGATCATGTTTATATTGAACGTTGCTATATCATTTTCTTTGAAAAAGTCAAATTTATGTATGCATTTAATTAGGCATGTATAGTAATGGAGAAAGTAGGGCTGTGTGATCTACATCTTTAAAGAAGGTGGAGGGTGATGTGTTTGGTTAAGCACATCCTCTTCCCACTAGGTCAACAATTCAATAGGGATAAAGATTTCTAGACAATCTGGATTTAGTAGCTGTGCTCAATTCTTTTAAGACTAGGTGTACCTCAAAGGAAGAAATCAGTGAACCAAAGCACCTGAAATTAGCAATTAGCCCAAAGGAACAAATATTATAAACAGGTGAACAGGTGTGATACAGTTTCTTGTTTTCTTCTTCTTCTTTTTTTTTTTTAGAGGTTTTTCACTATAGGGCGTGTGTGCTCGCCAGACAGACAGAGAGAGACAGAGAGACAGAAAGAGAGAAATCACCCCTGGAGGGGATGGCCACGCTGCAGTCCCTTCTCCTCCATTCTCCTCTCGGGATCTTGGGCACGCACGCACATGCACCCGGCGTGACATGCACCCGGCGTGGGTTTTAAGTCACCGGGTCCGGGATGCAAACTGTGGTCGACTACGTGGGAGTCCAGCAACATAGCCATTACGCTAACTGCTGGTTCCAGACAGGTGTGATATATTTTGTGAGGGAAAAGAAGTATTAATTCATCTTAACTAGCAATGGGTCATGGGTCATGGTATATTTCCTGAAGGACTGGCTGTTTTAAAACATTTTGACAAAACATTTGAAACCAACTTTTCCAAAGCCCTTGTAACTACATAAAAAAATTTAAGCAATTATGAAACTGCAAAAAAAGGTGTCTTATTCCCAATATATTTCTCAATAATATCATATCTTCTAAGGATAAACTTATATATGAAATATTTTCTATCATATGGAAATCTTATAATTCGTGTATCCATGTTTTACAATTGTCTATATTCAAGTCCTATAGCAACATGTCATAACATTTTTATATGGGGGGAGAGGTTTTTGCCATAGGGCGCGTGCACTCTCCAGAAAGACAGAGAGAGACAGAAAGCGAGAAATCACCCCCTAGGGGGGATGGACACACCACAATCCCTTCTCCTCCATTTTCCTCTTGGGATCTTGGGCACGCACGCACATGTGCCCAGCGTGAGTTTAAGCCACCGGGTCCGGGACTCGAACCACGGTCGACTATGTGGGAGTCCAGCGACATAGCCATTACGCTAACTGCTGGTTCCTTAACATTTTTTTAAAAGTTTTTTGCCATAGGGCGTGTACACTTGTCAGAGAGAGACACGGAGAAACTGAGAGGGAAAGTGAAAAATCACCCACTGGGGGGATAGCCGCGTCCAAATCCCTTCTCCTCTATTCTCCTTCTGGGATTTTGGGCACACACATACATGTACCTGGTGTGATTTTCAATCCACCAGGTCCGGGACTTGAACCAATGTCAGCCATGTGGGGGTCCAGTGCCTTAAACACTATGCCACTTGGTGGCCCCATGTCATAGCAGTTTAATATTAGTTTTATGTATTTTTTTATGTCCACTTTATTCCTAAAAGGGTTTTAGATTGTGGCATTGAATAAATCATTTGTCTAATAGTTTAAATTGTATCATATTTCATTTAATTTTGTTATTATATGGGATTATATATTAATTTTCTCCAAAATTTTGTTTTTTTCTCAAAATTTTGCTTATCAATTCAAAGACCAATTACTTGATTTTATCATAAAATTATGATCTTTTAATTATAATGTCAGTAAAACATCAATCTCTATAAATATTTACTTCCAAATAACTTTTCCTATGCCTCCTCTCACAATTACTCCTTGAGATCTACTAGCAAATTTATTTTCCTTCCTTACATTTTTGAGCTTTGCTGGCCTAAAATCCTTAGTTTTCAAGGGAGGAGTACTGCCAGGAGTTAACGCAGTGACTTCATAAAGTGGAAGGCTGAGATGTCCTCCTGTGCACTTAGCGCTCCATGTGAAACTGAACTAAACATTTTACAAAGGAAGTTACTTGACTGGCTTGAGTAGTACATGGAAGAAATTGGGTTGTGACTGCAGAATGGTTTCAATAAGACAATAGCACATAAAGTTGGAAAGATGCAAAACTTGACATTCCAGAGTACAAATTTTATATCATAATAAAGTAAGCTTTGAGGATTCTAGAAGGATTTTATTATTAGGGCCGACATAACCTCAAATTACTCATTATTAGTATTTATGGAACCTTATTATAGATGACAGCAAGAAAGTCTTAGTTAAAATGTGGAAACACATTCAAACATGCAGTTCACCATTGTATCTCATTAGAACTCAGTTTGTATTTGGGGATTTTATCAAAGGACCAAGAGTAGGACAGTATGGTATTCTCATTCCACACGTCCACCATTAAAATTTCCTGGTTTGAAGGTCTCTGTTTTACAACTTTTCTCCTCTATACTAACTCACTATACTAAACAAAAAATTCTAGTTTTGTGAAGTCACTAAATACTATATTAAAATACTGTATAATTTTTGGTTAGTGACATTTCTATCTAGAGCTTTCAATTTAACTTTTTCTTAATAGTGTTAGATAAATTAACTACATATTTAGTAACAAAAAACTCAAGTATAGTAATCATATTTTAGAGTTTTTAGTATATGAATATTAAGCATCAAATGTAATAATAACATATATTTGCAAAGAAATAAGCCTAAAGAACAAAAATGGGAATACTTAAAGAACCTGAGACAATTTATGGATAGCCAAGATTAAATGTGAATATTCCTTTTACTAAGGTCATTTATACAAATGTATTTTATCTGAAATTATTTTAGTTTAACATCGATGCTACTGGCAATGTATCTTGTGAAAGAATTTAAGTTATCTTTATGTTCTTGAAATACTTCTTGAATAAGTCACTTTGTACAGTTTAGCACTCAGTAAGTGGGGATTGTGGGAGGGGACATCATTACCACCATGTGGTCATTAAAATAACCATATTTAAATAATTTATAAGTGGCACATCCCCTTCATTTACTATTTCATTTTATTCTCTCCCTCTCCCTCTTTTTTGGCAAAGGTTTACTAAATAGTTATTTATGCTTACTGTCTCCATTTTTCTTCTTTCACTCCTTTGGAAATACTTTAATCACTCTTTAATCCCAATACTCCCCAAAATTGTCGTTGTCAGCCAGCAATAACATTTCCCTGTTAAGCCCAATCTCTGGTTATCATTCCAATTCCTGACACAGTTGGTCACTTGTGTTTTCTTGTCTCCAGGACAAACTCTCTTATTTTTTAGCCTACTTTCTCAGTCCCTTCTCCATCTTCTCCTGCCCATTATTGGTCAGCATGCCCTCAGCACTCATACAATCTCATTGATTTAAATAATATCTGTACTGATAACTCCCAGATTTCTCTCTCTAGTACAGAATGATTCCCAAACTCTGGACTAATCTATCTAGATGCCCATTTGGCACTGTCATTTAAATATATAATAAACATCTAAAACATAATATGTCCAGTGCTAAATTACTTTTTATCTTTCCTATCAGTCCCTCACCCCCTGCTGAAGCCACATGAACTCCCTTTCTATCTTCTGGACTGCCAAACAACTTCTTACCTTAGGACCTGCTGCTTCCTATGCTTCAATTCTCTCCTCCAGCTTATCAGTCAGGCTTCAATCAGAGACAGACCTGCAGGACATAAAGACAGGTATACAAGGAGTTGGCAATTAGTGGTTGGTTGAACAAGTCTGAGCTTCCTAGGGTAGCCAGTCAGGAACGAGTGGAGATAAGCAGGTGGAATTCATTGACATGGGCTGAAGCTTTTGTCCATGGACAGAATTTTTCCCTTCTGGGAAGTGTCAGTTCTACTTATAAAGACTTTTGAATAAGTCAAGTCCACCCAGGTTATGTTGGATAGTATCCCTTACTAAAGTCAGCTGCCCATGGTTTGTAGTAACACGCAAATTTATTTCACAGCAACGCCTAGATAAATGTTTGATTAAATAACTGGAAACTGTAGCCTCCCCAGATGACACTTCAACAGAGTTATTGCATCCATATAGCCTCCTAACCCTTTCTCTTATTTCCTTTAAATTTTTGCTCCTATGAAGAATCTCACTTGACTATGTTTTATGATAACACTCAGCTCTCAGGCGACTTCTGCACCTAGTCTCACAACCTTACCATTTTTTCCTCAAGAAACTTTATTACTTTACCCTTTATATATTTGTTTATTCTTTTCTCCACCTACAGAATGCAAGCTCTGTGAAAATACTTTTCCTGTTTTATTTTATTATTATTTTTATCCTTTGTGACCAGAGCCTGGGCTAAGTAGGCATTTGATAAAATTATTTTGAATGAACTATTGAACAATATATTCAAGAGAATATTAATTTAACAGTATAAAATTGGAAGATGGTTATAGTTTCCTTCAAAGTTACAATATTCTTGTTTAAGTAAAAATGACTCTTACAAAATACAGGACACTACCAAAAATAATTTTCTCATGATGTCTATGTATAATTCAACACACACACACACACACACACACACACACAGAGTCATTTGCTGATGCTACCAAAGACCTCTATTAAGAATGTTCTAGGGACCAACAGATGGTGTAATGGCTGGGTCGCTGGATTCCCATGTAGTTGACCACGGTTCAAGTCCCAGACCCAGTGACTTAAACTCATGCCAGGCGCATGTGCATGTGTGCCCCGGATCCCAAGAGGAAAATGGAGGAGAAGGGATTGTGGTGTGGCCAGCCCCCCTGGGGGGTGATTTCTCGCTTTCTGTCTCTATGTCTCTCTCTGTCTGTCTGGTGAGCGCACACGCCCTATAGCGAAAACCTCTCAAAAAAAAAAAGTTGTAAATGTACTGCTTTATAGAGACTAGTAATGACACTGAAGTGGGTAACATTTTGACCTCCAGCATGTAAACTGAATGTCACCAGAACCAGAGAGCAAATTTCATCATGACAAACCAGGAAACTCAATGTCAACTCAGTAGCTGTTCTCCTTATTTCTGATTAAGTCAAGTCTATCTAGATAATGTCAGATAGTACCCCTTATTAAAGTCAACTGTCTATGATCTTGCCCAATGACACATTCTGTGGATCTCTGGAGCGAAGGTTTTTTAACTTTAGCTGTCTTAAGGATGTTCTAAGCTTTTCTGAAGTCAACTCCTTACCACTGGCCAGACCCTACAACATTGGCTAGTTACTTTCTTGTCTGCATCCAGAATTCTCAAATTATTTCTGGGTTCTTCTCAAGTTTTGCATTATGTAAAGGCACCAGAGCTTCTTTTTCTCAGAATTAACATTTTTATTGAATATTATATATTTATTAATAGGTATTTATTAGATTTACATTTTCAACACTAGGAAAATATTTTTACATACTGTTTGAATTGTTTGACTAAAACAAACTGAGTGCCCCACAAGATGGTTCAACCATCGCTATTCTCAAAGAAATGATATTCATACTAGATTTCTTTCTCTCTCTCTTTAAGTTTTTTTTTTTTTTTTTTTTTTTTTTTTTTTTTTTGCTATGGGTTCATGCACTTGCTAGAGAGTCAGAGAGAGAAAAAGTGAGAAATCGCTCCCTAAGGGGATGGCCATACCCCAATCCCTTCTCCTCCATTCTCATGGTTAACATTGGAACGCTCATCCTCCTTTTTGTGATTTACTTGCTGAGAGTATCCCTTTGGTGGCCCCTTCATACAGGTGGTCTTCCTGCTACTGTTGGTGCTAAGATCCCATTAACAGCAGGTCTCTGGATAAATTCAGTGTTCTTCTGATAATTTGCCTCATTATTCCCTTGACTAGACTGGGCAACATTCTGAAGACCAGCACCCATGTCTGCATAGCTGAGAGGGGTCAGGTTCAGATTCTCTCTGTGTTTGTGATGATAGAATTTAAGCAATATATCAAAGCATTCTTGGTACACCTTGCTGTCTAGTGCACACTTTACCGTGCTAGGTGCTGAAAGGACAAAGGTCTACTTTTGTTGTATGCTGACAAGAAGAGCTGGTTAGGAAAATAATAGAGGGGACTCTGACTCTGCTTGTGACCTGAGAAATAAATGCTTCTTCACTCATTTATTTACAGTGTTTAAAACAAATATACATTTAAGAAAAGGCTTGGGAGATACAAACATTTCAAAACAAATAGTCTCTGTGTTCATCCTCTGGCCAAATGTTTTAAAATGTCAGAATGGTGTCTTTCACACAAATCAGCATAAATGCTAAAAACTGGTCAGACAACCTATCCCTGATTGCTGCCAATAATATCTGCAATGACTTATTTGCTTATTAATTTTTTATTTTCTTTTCATATGTGGTTTGACACTCCTAAAGAGGCTTTTAGAATATTGCTGTACTTAGAGAAAATAAGAGGAATAACGAGCTGTCTTGTATACATAGATCAGCTGTCATACATCTGAGTTCTAGTCATCTGTGACAAAATAGAAAGCAAGACAGTAATGGCTCAAGTTTAGTTAATCACTGTAGATACTAAACTTCGTTTAGCAGAGGATTATTTATTTTCTTCAGTTATATAAATATATTTTTTATCAACAACTATTTCTATGCATTCTAAAGTGTAGTACAGTGAATTGATTTAACTGGTTATTCAGATATCAGTGACTCAGGAATTGGGTTAATGTATCTTAATTCTGAATAGTTTCTATAACTACATTATTTTGGTATGAAATTACAGACAGAACTTTATTAGCATGACAAGTGTAGTATCTCTGCTGGTTAGTACACACAATAATTCAGATAGGTGAAATGTTCATACTAATTTCTTGTTTTCATTACTTAGAAAAAAATGGTAAGAAGAAAGTTTTCCTTATTATAACTTTCATTCAAAAATGATCAGATTGGGACAGTCACATAGCAGCATGATTAAATTACTGACTGTCTGGGGCTGGCACGTGGTGCTGGACTCCCACATGGCTGACTACAGTTTGAATCCCGGACCAGGAAGCTTTCTCTCTCTCTCATCAAATTAAAATAAATAAAGTTAAATAAAAAATAATTAAAAAAATTACTGACTGCCACCTTTACTGACTGTATGGTCATTGCTGTTTCATTGGGGAAGCCTTTTGTCCCTTACTCTGATGAGGTCAGTTGCTTCCTTTGCAATGTTCCTACATACATGTCTATGTTCTGCCTTTGAAATACGTTTATAGTTATGTTTATGCAATGTTTGCTTATTGTCTCTTTTCTGCTTTCAAACCTGCAAATTATATATAGAATGTACTCAGGTTCTAAGAGATGGAACACAATCTGTTTCTTTTCTCCCCTGTTCCCATCTTCTGTCTTAGGATCTTTGCATTTGCATTTCTCTCCCCTTAGAACATATTTATACCAGGTAAGTAAATGGTTTGTTTTTTCATCTCCTTCAGTCTTTGCCCAAAGATGATCTTACCAGCAAGACTACCCCTGACCATTTTATTTTAAATTGGTAAGTCTTTCTAAAATATAATTCTCACAAGGTAAAATTATTACTACAATGTAAATAAAAATGAGCAGGTATCAATGATTCATATAACTCAATAGTACATGAGGCACATTAACTAATTAATGACATTAATTAATAAGATACTAAGACCAGTTCAAAGGAGAATCTGAAATATATATATATATATATGTGTGTGTGTGTGTGTTTGTGTGTGCGTGTGTGTATGTGTAGTCAGGAATGTTGAAAGGCAGTTTCTGATTGATGCATAACTAGTAAACACTATGTACTTTTTAGCTTATTTATTCCTTCCACACATGAGTGAGAGAGAGAAACACAGAAACAGAGATAGCCCTCTGCACTCTGCAGCAGAGTTTTCACACCAGTTTCAGCCAATTTTGGATTATGGGTGTGCATGCACTGGCATATTCAGGGAGGTCTCCAGATGTGAACCTGGACCCTTCCCATGCAGGTCAACCTTGCAGAGCATTGTATTACTATTACAGTCCCCTAACACCCACTCACCTGATGTATATGCTATAGGGCAATAAAGTGTTTGGGATTGTCTTTTCTATGGGGAAGAAATAAGTTGAAACTCTACCAAACCAAATTAATTTGTGTAGCAATGGGCTATAGTTCTCATTAATGAATATCAAAATGAAAATAATAAATATAATTATTTTATTATTCTTATTTTTCTACAAGTTAATTTTCACCCCATAGCCAAATCAATGAAAATCAGTTGGAAGTGCACATCCTTATACTTATAAGACTTAGGGCTAGAGTAAATAGGGGCAAGAGAGAGGAGGGAATCAAGATGAAAAGGAAAGAAATGGGACCAGCAGTTAGCATAATGGCTATGTCTCTGAACTACCACGTAGTCAACCGCTGTTCGAGTCCCAGACCTGGTGGCTTAAACTCATGCCAGGTGTGTGTGTGCCTGCGTGCCCAAGATCCCAAGAGGAGAATGGAGGAGAAGGGATTGTGGCGTGGCCATCCCCCCTGGGGGGTGATTTCTCACTTTCTGTCTCTCTGTCTCTGTCTGTCTGGCGAGCGCACACGCCCTATAGCAAAAACCTCTCCAAAAAAAAAAAAAAAAAGATGAAAAGGAAAGAAGCAAAACATTTAAGGAACACAAAAATGGAAAAGCATCTGTTGATGATAACATGTACGATATTATCTTAAACTGGACTAATATACAGTGTATTTATGCTGGTAAAATTTATTTTGCAAGCTGTAATTATATATAGTGATTGAATGTGAGTGTGTGTGTGTGTATGTGTGTATGTAAAGAGAATTAAAAGAATAGAAAGAAAAGAGAAGAGAAGAGAAAAGCAAAGCAAAGAAAAGCAAAAAGAAAAGAAAAGAAGAAATGAAAAACCTCAATTTTCCATACTCCTCACCAGGGTTTGTTGCTATAGTAAATACACAAGTATATGTCTGGGGCACTCTAGTCCTCTGGGCTCCAGACATGGGTGTGCCTTGGGTCTCACAGACTATTTGACCAGACCAGACGTGCTTGGCCAGTGAAGAACAGAACAGGTCCTTCTAAAACTTGCAACCTAGAGCAGGAATCCAGTTGCCCAGGTCTAGAGTCTACAGTGGCCCTTTGACATGCTTCACGTGTTACTTACTTATTTTTTCATTGTCCTCCTTCACTGTCTCAGTCATGAATTTTTGTCTGTTTATTCAAAACTAAATCCTAGTTCCTAGAGAAATATCTGATACAATAGCAGTTGTCAACAAACATGGTTGAAGGAATTAACAAACAGCACTTACAGAAAAGAGCGATTGATGGCTTAAACAATAGTAGAGTCAAAAACTTAATTCCTGGAAGCTAGAAGGTATTTTAAAATTTAATTTTACAAACAAATATCTTGTATAGTGACAGACAGATTGTATATTTTAAAATAGCTTTATCAAGATACAATTCATAAACCAAACAATTCACCCAATTAGTATGCAATCCAATAATTTCTAGAATATACACAGATGAATGCAATGATAATCATCATTGATTTTAGAACAACATAAAAGCTTTTAAATAGATTTTAAAAACTGAAAAATGAATTCTTCAATAGTGCTGCTACTTCAAATAGATACAGAAAAAGTTCCATGTCATAGAAAAATTTTACTTATGCTTGTCTTTGTATAATTGTTACTAAAGGCTTAAAGTTTGCAACTTATCTTTTTTATAAATTTTCTGAGCAATGAAAATCTTATGAAATAAAGGAAACCCCTAAAGCTTCAGATGGCCTAATTTGAGATATTTTGCAGTCTACTGTATCCTCATAGTCCCGGGGCTAGTAATTTCTATTTGTCTTCCTTAGCCTCTTTTCAGGGCTGTGAGAAGATGTCAGAGGGTTATTACTTTAAATAGCCTTAATTTTTCTGTAACTCTTTAATCTAAACCAAACCAAACAAAAAGTAAAAATTATCTTTAACAAGCTTGGATTCTTACTCTTTCACATTTTAAATCATACTTTCAAAAGTGAACAAGGAGGATCTAGAATATCAGAATCAAATCTTTGACAATATTCAACTAGCATCTTTATTTCTTTAGCTGTTTCTAAGTTCCTTACTTATCCTCAGCCCCTCCCACATTGAAAGTACAGCATTCATTCTGTGAGAAAATCCTTGACAAATTGGAAATTGATTTGAATTTTTTAAAAATGATGATTGTTCAAGTCCTAGGAAAATTGTAGCCTAAAAGTAAATGCTTCTGATTTGTCAAAATCAGAGAGTTGAATGAGGGTATGGTTTTCTGTAAAGTCATGAAAGCCAAGATTAGAATACTGGAATTTGAAAGTTTTCATAAAGAGCCATAGAATAGGACAAATGAGTCACTAAGTCAAGTCCTTCCTAAAAGACAAAGAGGAGCTCTTTCTAGAACTTGGAGAAGAGCTGGGGGCGTGGAAGTGAGGACCAGGATGTGTATCTTGTTTCAGATTTGAAATTCTTGGAAGTAGGGTTAGAAAACTGGGAAAAGTTCTGATAAGAATGTCAAGCTTAATGCCCTCCTTCCCAAGTGCTACTTGGAAGTATGCAAGCTTTCTAATTACATGGCATTTACTAGAACAAGTTCTGGGAGTCCTAAAGGTACTGACACTCAGTTGTGAGGGAGGGTGTCTGCATGAGTGTGTCTTGTGGGGGTGACAGAGAGAGAAGCTGAGCACCCACTTTCCAAAATAGAATTGAAGAAACAAAGAGGCCCAGGGTATTGGAAGAGGTCACATGGGGAGAGACTTGATAGCTGTGAGGACTAACATCACTATGTTCATGAACATGAGGTCCCGGTTCAATATTTGTGAGATCCACAGGACTGCCAGTCTTCAGATGGATGCATGTAGGCATCGCAATCAGAAGAAATCTGTTCAAATGTTTGGTTATGCTATGACTTTCTATCTGACAAGGGGTTCATTATTTAAATACTCTGAACATGCCTTTTTTAATTTCAAAAGTGAAACATTTCCTTATGAACTATTTGGAGAGTTAAATGAAGTATATGTGTAGGGTGCGTGTGTGCCTGCATGTTTGTGATAGAGAACAAGAGTTTAGCATTGCACATCATGAGGTGTAACATATGGCTAGAATCCAGGTCTACCAGAATCCTGGTTGCTCCAAACACACCACTGTGAAGATAAGCAAATAAAGCTCTAAATCACCTGATCAGTAGATAACGCTGTCTATCAATAATTACTTTGCCACAGATGCTGAGTGCTGTCCTGTGTACATTTAAGCCTTCCTTTTCCCTCTTCCTTCGATGACAGTGTTCCTGAAATCTATGGCGACTGTAATTTACTGAATGTTTAGGTATTGGATGTCATAGAGATGGGAAGGCAATTGAACCTGAAATAGTTAAGAGTGTCACTAAGAAAATTATACTCAAGATTACCTTTTTAAGAAAAGCAATTAAAGTCAGAAAAGAAAAAGTAATGAAAGTGTAAGAGTCATTACTAATGCATGCAGTTGCCTATTATGTCATCCACAATATTACTCCCTTACAGATGTGAGAGCTGGAGTAAGTGGCTGCAGGGCACTCCCTGAGGTAAGCAGAACAAATGCTGTCCTTTTCAAACACAAGTTTGAACAAAGCCTATTTTTGACAGGCTGTTCTAAAACACAGTGTGCCTAAGAAGAACAACAAATCCATCAACTGGGTACCTGAGCCTAAATGACAGAAAGTGCTGCTCACATCAAAACTAGTGATTATTGGTAAGTAAAAACCAAATGATCTGCACATAGAGATGGAAAGGGTCTTCTTTTTCTATTTAAAAACCCATACAAGGGTCTCATAATTAAGAGTGTTAGGAAAGGAGTCATACAATTACGATCAATCTAACTTTGCTCCTAACCCTTTATCATCCTTATAACTTATATTATAATCCCTATTTCATCCAGAAAACATCCTGGTGCAATCTCACCTAATTTTAACCCTGTCTTTCTTCAGGATTTCTTCAGCATTTATATGCACAGTTCATTCTATCCTCTTCTGAATCCCATTGTTAATATGTTGCCTGGAAAAAAAAGAAAAAAAAATTGATGTTAAGGGACCAGTAGTTGGCGTAATGGCTGTGTCACTGGATGTCATGTATTCCACCGGGGTTTGAGTCCTAGACTCAAACTCAGGCAGGGTGTGTGTCCATGCATGCCCAAGATCCTGAGAGGAGAATGGAGGAGAAGGGATTGTGGCATGGCCATCCCATCCCCCCTGAGGGGTAACTTCTCTCTTTCTGCCTCTCTGTCTCTCTCGGTTTCTGACGAGCCTATGCACCCTATAGCAAAAACCTCTCCAATAAAAAGAAAAAAAAATGTTGCCTGGTACATATGCACCTCAGTTACTTTGTACATGTATTTCTCTTTCATTGTAAGCTTCAAGAAGATGGGAATTAAATATTTTAGAACTCCTTTCTTATTCTTTGATATGTATTTACATTCGATAGGCATTCTATGCAGATTATAACCCCAAATTAGATCACATGTAAAGCAGGGCTCAGTCAAAAGGATAAGCATGTATTTTGAGCATTTCTATAATGAAACTTATTCATACTTTTGAGTACTGAAGTGTTGATCTCCTGTTAGCTTTATGTTAAAATCATTTCAATGAAACGTTTTAAAGTAATATGGAGAACAAATTTCAAATTTTGTTTGAGCAAAATGTTAAAATTGCTTCTTCTCCAATGCACTTTTTACTTAGTTTAGTTTTATGTTCAGACTATAGTTTCCTTTCCTTTTTCTTTAACTAAATACCTTTTATATTGTACTGCCACATACTTTTTACTTGCTCTGTAGAAATTCAGTGGATGAAAGCCTCGTCTCCAGACTCTTTCATTTCAGTTTTATAAAGAAATGACAAAACTAGGAATAAGGTAAATGAAGATAGTATCCTTTTCAATGTACAAACATTTGTCTACCTAACATGTTCTTTTAATACTTTAGCATGAAAGAAAAATCTTTTGAAAGTGTCTATTTTAAAAGAATGGAAAAGAAATATTATTTTATAATTGGAGCAATAATAGGTATTATTTTTTTTTGTGCTTGAAATGCACAATTTAGAGTATGTGCAATTTAGAAGAAAATGCACAATGTTTGTTTGTTAGATTTACTTTTTAAATAACTCTATCCTTGTAGTAAAAGAATCATAAGATTGCCATTTGTAAGTGACCCCAATGGTTATTTGACCTACCCAGTGTCAGAACTCATTTTACAGAATTGACCACTAGGTTATTGTCAACCCTCTTTGAACGCCTCTAGTGATAGAAGCATATTCTTTTACAAGGAGACCCTTACTTTTACCATAGACATACACAAATTAGTTCTTGGGTTTAAAAAATAAACTTCTTTTGTTACTTAGTGTTTCTCTTTCTGGAACTTGCATTATTGAATTTACTTTATTTATTTGGTATATAAAAATTATACATATTTATGGGATAAATTTTTTTCAATACAAGAATGCAATACAAAATGATTAAATTATTGCTATTTAGTATCTCCATCTTCTCAATCATTTGTCATTACTTTGTGTTAGGAATATTCAAAAATCTTTATTTTTAGCTTCTCTGATACGTATAATAAATTGCTAATGGTATTCCCTCTACCATGCTTTATACCACTAGAAATTGTTCCTCTTTATATGTAATTTTGTTTCTACTAACCGATATTTCTCCACCCCCGCATCCTTCTAGTCATTCTTTTTTTTTTTTGGAGAGGTTTTTGCTATAGGGCGTGTGCGCTCGCCAGACAGACAGAGAGAGACATAGAGACAGAAAGCGAGAAACCCCCCCAAGAGGGGATAGTGACACCGCAATCCCTTCTCCTTCATTCTCCTCTCAGGATCTTGGGCACGTATGCCCACGTGCCCGGCGTGGGTTTTAAGCCACCGGGTCCAGGACACAAACCGAGGTCGCCTACGTGGGAGTCCAGCGACACAGCCATTACTGTTAACTGCTGGTTCCCAATTCTTTAACCTGATTTTTAGAGGTCATTCTTCCACTTTGCACATATAGTTGAGAACATGTGCTATTTTTCTTCCTGTCTCTGACTTATTTCATTTAACATAATGTCCTCTAGATTCATTGCTATTACCTCAAATACTCACATACAGGATTTTATTCTTTTCTTTTTTTTTTTTTTGCTATAGGGAGCGTGCGCTCGACAGAGAGACAGAAAGTGAGAAATCACCCCCTGGGGGGGATGGCCACACCGCAATCCCTTCTCCTCCATTCTCCTCTCGGGATCTTGGGCATGCACTCACACGCACCCAGTGTGAGTTTAAGCCACTGGGTCCAGGACGTGAACCGTGGTCCACTATGTGGGAGTCCAGCGACATAGCCATTATGTTAACTGCTGGTTCCCAAGAATCCAGTGCTCTTAACCACCATGCCACCTGCCGGCCCCAGCATTAGAGTCTTTCTAATTTAGAAAGGATCTACAATTTAGGGAAGGTGATCATAGTAAGATAGAGCTAGAGTGGAAGTGGAAACACAGCTCGTGATCTTGCTCTCTATGTACAACCATCTGCTTTTCTTACAACAGCAAAGGAGACACTGAAATGTGAGGGGCAGATATTAAGTTGCCAAGTGTTTGGGTGAGCTGCATTTCTTTAGTTTCCCTGGAAGAAGTAATGTGAGAGTGTGAGAATTTATTCTCTAAAGCCAGACTTCCATCAATACATAGCAGAATGTGAGTGAGAAAACTAATTCTATAAGAATTCTGGTGTTAACGTTTTTCTCTAAATACATATGAGGTATCCCTTCTTTTGGTGTGAGGATAGCGAAGTGGCACTGTAATGACTGGGCCAAAATCGTGGAATAAAGATATCAAAACCTCAGATCTAAGTTCATTACTACTGGCCACAGAGTCCTTACTAATTCATGTCCAACCTGAATTTGTGCATTTTTCTTTCCTTTTAATTTTTAGTAATTTATAGATAAATATTTAAGACACATAGTGTCATGTTGTAATTAATACTGACAACCTAAAACCTTTTTTTTCTAATAGAAAGTATGCCTTAATGACAATCATATCTGGTATTTGGTGTTAATTGTTAACATTCTGAATCCTTTATCAAAAAAATTATTAGAAATCATGGTATTTGAGTTAATGGTCTTATTGTTGAAAAAGAATAGTTCTTGGTAAAATTATTTGTTTTTCCTCCATTGGAAAGCTTTAAGAATTTTAGGCCCTGGAAGTTTAGGTGAAGATTAGTTTTTAAAACTGGTCGTTATTTGAGACCTTATCTCAGAAAACGGGTGAAAACACAGTTCCTTCACCTGAGCATGAGGTATGAGGTAGGCAGGTTCAAATCAATGCTTATCATTGATCTCTATCTCCTTAAATTCACTTAGAGGGCTGAAGTGATTTTACCTAAGGATATAGATGGGTGTGGAGAAGAAATTCAGACAGAAATATCACTAATTATAAAGTCATCCCCGAGGTGTGTTGTGTTCCAGACAGTAAATATGTTTGGGCTCTTGCCCTTAAGGAACCTGAGTCAAGTGAAAAAAGCAGAACCATAAGAATGATCTAAAATATAAATATCATATTTAAGTACAAAGAAAGGAATGTTGGAGAACTCTTAGACCATGAGACCTGAGAATGACATGTGAGGTCCCGGAACCCGTTCCCTCTTTTGGTATCCTATACTCATTCCATAGTTATATTAGTCATTTGTGAAAGTGCTTTGCAAATTATATATGATTATGTCAATAAAATACATTGCATAGTAGAAATGTCACAAAAGGCTATAAATATTCAATGGAAGTCATGCTTAATAATTGTTACAGGAGACTTTGGGAAAGAAATTGAACTTGAAGGGTTAAATATAACTCTGAATGGTACTACAGATGGATTAATGGATACGTTGCTGGACTCCCATACGGTCGACTGTGGTTCAAGTCCCAGATCAAATGGCCTGAAACTCATGCCAGGTGTGTGTGTGTATGTGTGTGTGTGTATGTGTGTGTGTGTATGTGTGTGTGTGTATGTGTGTGTGTGTATGTGTGTGTGTGTATGTGTGTGTGTGTATGTGTGTGTGTGTATGTGTGTGTGTGTATGTGTGTGTGTGTATGTGTGTGTGTGTATGTGTGTGTGTGTATGTGTGTGTGTGTATGTGTGTGTGTGTATGTGTGTGTGTGTATGTGTGTGTGTGTATGTGTGTGTGTGTATGTGTGTGTGTGTATGTGTGTGTGTGTATGTGTGTGTGTGTATGTGTGTGTGTGTATGTGTGTGTGTGTATGTGTGTGTGTGTATGTGTGTGTGTGTATGTGTGTGTGTGTATGTGTGTGTGTGTATGTGTGTGTGTGTATGTGTGTGTGTGTATGTGTGTGTGTGTATGTGTGTGTGTGTATGTGTGTGTGTGTATGTGTGTGTGTGTATGTGTGTGTGTGTGTGTGTGTGTGCATGCCCAAAATCCCTAGAGGAAAATGGAGGAGAAAGGATTATTGTGTGGCCTTCCTTCCCCCATGGGATGGGGAGGGGTGATTTCTCACTTTCTGTTTGTTTCTCTGGGGAGTGTACACACCCTATAGCAAAAATCTCTCTCTCTCTGAAGGCATATGAAGTAGAGGACTATAAATATATATTATATTATATATATTACTCTGAAGGCATATGAAGTAGAGGACTATAAAAATCTGAAGGCGTCTGAAGTAAAAGACTGGTAATCCATACAGAATGAACTCCACGATCAGGGTATAAAATTGTAGAGCATGTTTTAGAAAAGTGAAGAATCAGATGTGACTAGAGTCTTGGGTATGTAGGAGACAGGGGATATAAAGGCTAGGAGTGGAGGCAATGTCTATACACATGTCGCCATCCACACTAACAAGTCCTCCACCATGTTATAATAAACAAGGGGGCATTGTTGACTAAGACTATAACGGAATCAGGTCAGTGTTTGCTACAGATGGTGGCTGGGACAGAGGACAGATGTTGTGTTGGGACAGTGATATTGTAATAAAGCATTGACACGAAGCTAAACATGTCAATGTGAATAGAAAGAAGAGAGATTGAATTGACTAGGTTTGGAGTTCAAATAAATACAAAAAAAGAAAGGATCAAAACGATTTTGAGGTATTCTGCTTGACAAGAATGGTGTGGAGATGCCCTGAATTGAGCTAGGACACAGTACTGGGGAAACTTGAGAGACTAGACAAAGTTCCTTGGGTGCAAAGATTATGTTTTGTTCTCTGTTCTATCACCAATATAGTGCACTGTCTGACATACGTTTAGTATATTACCATTTTTTTGAGGAAAACTGTGAGGCAATGTGTGAGGAAGAAAGGAGATTAAGTGTACAATCTGGGACTGGTTAAAAAAATACGTTATTTTTAATATCTTCTCAAGCATTTATTTACTTTAGCTCTCTCAGCTTTGTGACTATTTAGCAATCATCTTTATCTCTTTTACGAGACTATAAATACCTGGAGTCAAGGTCCATATCTGATTTATGGCTAAATGCGCTATTTAGGGTTTTATAAATAAATGTCTAGAAAATAGCTGAAAAATTGAATCTGAAGCTTAAAGAGTGATGTTTTATATGTTCAATTTTTCCATGTGTTCTTAAAGCCAGCAGCGTTTTAATAATAGTTGAAGATTTATTTGGTGTGATTCATGCTGACCTTATTAAGCAAGTTAGCAAGCAGCATTACACTTTATTGTTAAAATTTAGTGAAATGTGTATAATCTGAGATACATATTTGCTAAATGCTGTTAGCTTGTAATATGAATAAATGACTTATATACTCTCCTACAGTCTCGGAGCAGATTGTTTGTGGAGTTTCTTAAACAAGCATGTTTTGAAAACATTTCATGTTTAAAACTATGCTCATAATCTAGGAGACTATAGAAAGAAGACTACTATAAAATAAAATGAATTGTGTTTGAATTCCATGTTATGTTATTATCTTTTGAGCTGACCTCATCTTGACACGTTTGGAGAAGCTGGTACTGCCAGATTCTGTTAAACAAGGTGACTTTGATAAAGGCCATGCTTCCTTTCAAGTCTTGAAAATTAGCCTGGAGAAAGAAATCATTCAGAAACAGGATGACAAAAAGCTTGTAAATCCAGTAGGCACTTGTCACTAATGCAGGGTCCTTTCTGCTGACTATTACTCTTAAATTCTGAAAACAAAATAATTCACTCATTTAGAGATTAACTTGATCAAATTTTTTATAGTATTAGGTGATGTCAATTTAAAATTACTGAAGTTTTTTTCTTAATGTAAATTTTAAATTTGTCAAATAATTTATAAATTAGTAACTTTTATGATTCATAATAGTACAGTACTCTAAAAGTTACTAATATCATTTATATCAGTAATATTGTAGAGTGACATTTTAAATAAATCTCGGTGGATCTTCCTTATCCTGCTTTTGTATAGTTTAGTAGGAGAAGTCAGAGTCTTGCAGTTTAAAATGACCTAAATTAAAATATAACAACTATGCTAAGGCTTAATACTGTGAGTTCCTTCACTTTAAGATTGCCAGTTTAGAGATTAGCAGATGACGTGGTGGTTACGTTGCTGGACTCCCACATGGCCAACCATTGTTCTAGTCCTGAACCCGGTGACTTGAAACTCAAGTAAGGTCCAAGTGCATGAATCCCAAGATCTTAAGATGAGAATGAATTGCATGTGACCATCCTCCCCAGAGAGTGATTTCTAACTTTCTTTCTCACTGTCTCTGTCTCTCTCTAGTGAGCACACATGCCCTAAGGCAAAAAAAAAAAACCCTATGAAGAAAAATGATCTTAACTTTGTTTCTAATTGTATATTTGTCATGGTTGTCTTTTTACCATAACTTTTATACATCAGACTAAGAAGTTTTTGCATGGCAAAAGACACAGTAATTAGTGTGAATCAACAGCCCTCAGAATGGGAAAATATTTTTGTAAACTATGCATCAGACAAGGGACTGATAACCAGAATACACAAGGAACCCTATTAAAAGATGGGAGAATGAGTTGAAAAAAACCACTCTCTAAGGACAACATATAAATAGCCAAAGAGGATATGAAAAAATGCTCAGCATCCCTCATTGTAATGAAAATGCAGATCAAAACAATGAGATACCACCTAATCACAGTCAGAATGACTAAGATTAAAAAAGCAAAAAAGTGCTGGCTGGGTGTGGTGAAAGGGGGAACTCTCTTACACTGCTGGTGGAAATGTAAATTTGGTCCAGCCCCTGTGGAGAAAAATATGGACATTCCTCAGAGATCTACAAATAGAACTACCATATGATCCAGCAATCCCACTCTTTGGTATCTACCCAAAGGACAGAAGAATTCTTTTTTTTTGTTTTTTTTTTTTTTTTGAGAGGTTTTCGCTATAGGGCACGTGCACTCACCAGGAAGACAGAGAGAGACAGAGAAACAGAAAGTGAGAAATCACCCCCTCCCCAAGGGGGGTTGGCCACGCTGCAATCCCTTCTCCTCCATTCTCCTCTTGGGATCTTGGACATGCATGCATATGCACCCGGTGTGAGTTTAAGTCACCAGGTCCGGGACTCGAACTGCAGTCGACTACATGGGAGTCCAGCAACATAGCCATTATGCTAACTTCTGGTCCCAGGACAGAAGAATTCTTAATCAGAAAGCACTTGCACATCAATATGTATTGTGGCATTGTTCACTATTGCCAAGACATGGGACCAACACAAATGCCCATGAACAGATGAATGGATTGAAAAACATATACTCTATGGAATACTATTACTCAGTCTTAGAAAGCAACAGGACCCTGGCTTTTGACAGAAAGTGGAGGAATGTGGAAGATTTACTGTTGAGTGAAGCAAGCCAGGCTATGAATGAGAGATATTGTATGTCTCTACTTAATATACACTGAGTGTCTCCACTCTATGACCGAAATTGAATGACTGAAGGATATAGAAACCAGATATAGTGTGGGAAGAGGGTTGGTGAAGGAATAGAGACTGAGAAAGGATATTGAGGAGAAAAATAGAGAGGCATAGCATTGATAGGACAAAGAAATGGGGTATTATCTGTTGAAGATAACTTTATAGTATTATCAACTGGACTGGGGAGAAATGCACACTTGTTGGAATATTCACTTTACAAGCTAAATGATGTGACTGAATGCATAAAATAACTTGAAATAAAATTTTAAAAAATGAAAAAAATAAACAAATTTAAATAGGCAGAAAAGTTGAGTTACAGTAAACACACATATTCTATTTGACAATTAACGTTTTATCACATTTTTTCTCTCTCCTACATAAACTGGAACATAAAAAAGTAAGTGGAAAATATGACCCTTAATCCTTAAATATTTGGCTATGACTCTTCTAATAACAAGGACATTCTCTTGCATAATCACAACACCATTGTTAGGAAATCTAAAAATAATTATACAATGTCATTAAATATCATATCTTTATTCAAATTTCCTTCACTGTTTCAAGAATATCTTTTGTTGTTTATTTGAACCAGCATCCATTTGAGACTCAGGAATTGCATTTAGTGGTTACATTTCTTTAAGATCCTAAGTAGCTTTTTTTTTTCTCTCTCTTTGTCTATTTCTCTCTCTCTCTGCTTTGGAAAAATCTAAGCCAGTTTCCTGAAAACATCTTACATTCTAAAATTATCTGATTATGTCTTCTCTGATTATTTATTTCTGAATCTTTTTTTTTTTTGAGACATTTTTGCTATAGGGCGCATGTACTCGCCAGAGAGACAGAGAGAGACATAGAGACAGAAAGCAAGAAATCACCCCCCAGGGGGGGATGGTCACGCCGCAATCCCTTCTCCTCCACTCTCCTCTTGGGATCTTGGGCACGCACGCACACACACCCGGCGTGAGTTTTAAGCCACCAGGTCCGGGATGCGAACCACAGTCGACTACGTGGGAGTCCAGTGACATAGCCATTACATTAACTGCTGGTTCCCTATCTTTTTAGGTTCTGAAAAAAGATTAAATTCAGGTTAAATTTTGGGTAGAATATTTCATAAGTGATGTTGTGAACATATCAGATCACAGCAGAATGCTTCCAATGCTGGTTGTTTCTTTTGGGGCAATACTTATTTTTATCAAGTAAGAAGGTGACGTGACAACCATGTCTTTGCATTATAAAAGTACATTTTTCTTGGAAACAGCAGTTAGCGAAATGGCTATGTTGCTGGACTCCCATGTAGTCGACTGCGGTTCGCGTCCCGGACCCGGTGGCTTAAAACTCACGCCAGGGATGTGTGCGTGTGTGACCAAGATCCCAAGAGGAGAACGGAGGAGAAGAATTGCAGCGTGGCCATCCCCCCTGGGGGGTGATTTCTCTCTTTCTGTCTCACTGTCTCTCTCTGTCTGTCTGGTGAGAGCACATGTCTTATAGCGGGAAAAAAAAATAAAATAAAGTGCATTTTTCTTTAGGCAATTAGTAAGTAGTTGTAGGTGATATTTTATCTGTTACCAAATAATGCTTCACTTATCGGTTTTAGCATGTAACGATGCTAAATCCATTGGATGCTAAAACAAATGATGATATGTATTGGAGTTCACAAAATGATAATTTAAAATACTATATTTCTACTTCTATAAACTAAAAGAGCTCCTGGCCTGTTTCTCAAACCATCCATTTCAGGACTTAAATCATGCAGTTGGTCATGTAGGATCCAGCTACCTTAACAACCAGGCTGGAGACAGTCAAGATCCTATCCTTAAAAAAAAAAGAAAGGTATACTTGAAGATTTTTGCTCAATTCTCTAGTTCCTCCAATAGGTTTCTATTCATACTTTATAGCTAGCCATTTTTATTAATTTATTTTTATTCTTCTTGTATTTCTATTAAAAAAACTACACAATATTTATATATGTATGATAGATGTAGTATATATATACATAACATACATGTGAGGATTCTAAAAATTTCATGGAAAATTGTATTATGAGGAATTTATGCATGGATTTCAGTCTTTTTTTTTCATAGTGAACTTGTATTTTAATTCCATTTGTCTACAAACTTTTCAGTCTCCTCATATATGTACCATATACATACATATATATGTATATTTATGTGTGCATGTATACATGTATTTGTTTATGCACATTTAAATACATTTTAATTTCACTTTCAGTATCACATAATAGTAAGCATAATAATTATGATTACTAATGCATCCTTGAAAAGACTTCATTTTCTCTTCTAGAAACTGTTTCTTTTTTTCTTTTTTTTGGAGAGGTTTTTGCTGTAGGGCGTGTGCGCTTGCCAGACAGACAGAGACAGAGAGACAGAAAGCGAGAAATCATCCCCCCCTGGGGGGGATGGCCACGCCGCAATCCCTTCTCCTCTGTTCTCCTCTCGGGATCTTGGGCACTCATGCACATGTGCCTGGAGTGAGTTTTAAGCCACCGGGTCCGTGATGCGAACTGTGGTTGACCACATGGGAGTTCAGCGACATAGCCATCACGCTAACTGCTGGTGTTTTCTTTTTATTTTATATAGTTGCACAGAACTTCACTCCTGAATGTACCCCTAATTTATTCAACCTTCATGTCTCTTGTAATTATCCTATAATAAAAACCCTTGTGCATAAATTTTTTTATATTTGTAAAGTTCAAAATTGATGCTTAGAAATGGTATTACTTACTCCCAGGGTAAATATGCATGTAATTTTATAAGCTATTGGAAAATGCCCCTTTCATAGATTTTCTACCATTTCATACTGCTGTCATCATGTGTAATTTTTTAATAAACTTATTTATTTTACATACACTCACTGTACATCATCACAGTATATAAAATGTGATTTTCCATCCAGAATTCACTGTATGTTGGCTTAATCAAGGATATTACCATACATGTTATTGTCAACAAATAATTTTCCATTTCATGGTTCTTATTTTTTTCCCCCTTGATTCCCTACTTCTCACCCTCTGCCATTTCTCTCCCTCCTCCCATACCATCTCTGCTATCTACAGTTATTTTCCGTACATTTCCCCCAACATTTCATTGATTCAAAAAATATCTTAATTAGTCTAAATACTTTCATTAGCAAGTTCAGCTGATATGTGCATATCTAGGAACACATGTTTGACTTTAGGCATGAAACTCAGTGCGTAGAATGAACATACAATAATGTAGCACTTAGCTGAGGGTATATAGTTTATTGCGGTCATCAAATAGTTATATATATATTTTTTTAATTGAAAGAAAAGTGATTTTAGCTTTAATAAAACTAAATAAAAAATGTTAAGAGAAATGTGGTTAAGAGTTAAAGTCAGGAAAAAGACTAGTCCATTCAAATAGTTGATAGATGAACCTATCAACAGTTCCAGAGAAGACAAAAATCCTTAAATCTGGAAAGCAAAGGATAGAAGAAAATCAGTTATGTTTTAGTCAAAAGTCATAAAATTCTGTTTCACCAGTTCAGTCCCATGCAATTTATCTCTCTTCTTTTATGGTCTGATGTTTCCGTTTAAATTCTGGAAGTTCACATTCAACTTCGGACTTGTCCCTACCATTATGTTGGCTATTTTCTTGGTTGTTTTTGGACTCTTACTTCTGTGTGTACGATGTTAGTTTTTCTGGTACAGAACTCTATTCAAAACTTCTTGGAGAGCTGGTCTGGTGTTGGTAAATTCTTCAGAGAATGTTCTTGTCTTTTCTTCCCATATGAATGATAATCTTGTTGGGTATAGTATTCTCGATTGAGATAGTTTTTCACTTAACACTTTGAATATATTTTCCCATTCTTTCCTTGCTCGCACTGTTTATGATGAGAGGTTCACTATTAGCCTGATGGGATATCCAATGTAAGTAACCTGATGTTTCTCTCTTGCCAGTTTTAGTATCTTGTCTTGTCTGTGGTTTTGGTCAATCTGGCTACAGTGTACCTTGGAGAAGATCTTGGGTTAATTCTGTTTGAGGTCCTTTGTGTTTCTTGGGTCTGGATTTTTGAATGACTGTCTAGGTTTGGAAAGTTTCCTTCCAGGATTTCATGGAATAGATTATAAATGCCCTTATTATCTTAATCACCTTCAAGGATATTGATTATCTGGATGTTTGGATGTTTAATAGTATAAGTATTTCTCATAAATTATTCTCATTTTTTGAGGGGTTATTTTCTCAGTCTTTGAAGTGCATTTTTCTAGGCCAGAGATTTATGTTTTCTACCTCTGACATTAGATCTTCTGCATAATCTAATCTGTTTTTAATACTTCCAAGGGTGATTTTGATTTCCTGTATTAAAGCCTTCATTTTTAATAGTTCCATTCGATTCTTTTTTATGGTGTGCATTTCCTCTTTCAGATTATTCAAGAACTTCCTCACCTCTTGGAACTCATTGTCTCTTTTTTTCCTGCATCTTCTGGAGTTCATTGTTTCTCTTCTCTTGCATCTCTGTTAGCTTTGTCACTATGAATATTCCAAACACTTTGTCAGATATTTCCATGACTTCCATTATGCCATCTGTTGATGATGAGTTGGTCTTTTCCTTTGGGGGAGAGATATTTTATTGATTTCTCATAATTCTTGTGCCTCTGTGGTGTTTTCTGATCATCTGATGGATTGTACATTTCTTCCTAATTTCTTGCAATTCAATCTGAGCATTCATAGGCATACAGAGGGCCTGTGCTTTGCCTTTCCTTCAGTTGTCCCAGGCCCTGAAACAGATTGGTCACAGTTCAGACGCAGATGTCTTCGCAGAGGGCCTGCACTTTGCCTCTTACACTCTAGATTGGGGCCTGGAGGGTGAAGTCTAAGCAGAAAACCTTCAGTATTCCTGGGCCCTGAAACAGACTGACCACAACTCAGATGTCTGAGCATGTGTAATATTAGAGTGTTTGTAATTCCAATGTTTCACCACAGAGTGTACTGTCAATTTTTTTAATATGTGTAAACATTTTTAATTGCTGATGGATGCATCTCACCAGAGACAGGAGACACAGAGAGAAAGAGAGGAAGAGGGAAAAAGACTATGCACAGTTTGGCATGGTCATGCTGCAATCCTTTCTTTCCCATTTGTCCATCTAACTGGGATTTGGGACACATACACACACACCTACACACACATATGCCTGGCAAGTTTTTTAAGCTGCAGGGGCCAGAATTTAAACTGTGATCGACATGTGGGATCCAGCTCCCTTAACCATTATACTATAGGGTCAGGTCCTCAATGATAGCATTGCATAATTTTTCTCTGCAGTTTTCTAACTATTTCTGAATATATTCCAACATAGGAATGTATTTTTCCACGTCCAGACTTTTTCCTGTTGTTTTCCTGTGAGCCATCCCTTATCTTTTTGTACATATTTAAAAAATTGTGATGTTTATCCTCTTTTCTATTTTTAATACAAGAGGCCTTCAAAAAGTTTATAAGAAATGTGTATTAATGAAAAACTATACATGAATTTAAATAAAATTTTGTACCAAAATAAACTCATTATGAAATACTTTAATTTCATTTTCCACAAACTTTTTGAAATATTCTCATAGTTGATTTTATCTTATGGAGATTTAGCCTTTTTTCTAATGAAAACTAAAAGTATATTCTTTCAGTTTGTCATTTCAATTTTGACAATTTGTAATGAAATAAAATGTATCAATCTTATAGTTCTCATTTTTGAGTATGATTTCAGTTTTTACACTTCAAGCTCCTATTTGAGAAATTTACTCTTGTGAATGGCATGAGTATAGATACAAATGATTGGACAGTTTACCCAACATCATTAAGAATTCCATCTTTCCCCAGTGAGTTGCAATGTCAACTTTATAAATAACAAAAGACTACCCTAAATTATCTGGTTAGGGTCAACCTTATAAAATAAAAAAAGAATAACGATTCTTGATTATAGCTAGAGAAAAAGAGGTGATGATAGATTAAAAGTCCCAGGGATGCTATCTATTGTTGACTTTAAAGATGGAGGAAGAGATTCATGAGCCAAGGAATATGGACAGCCTCTAGAAACCAAAAGGTCTAAGGTATATGTTTTTTCCTAGAGTATTCAGATAATAATGCAATGCTGTCTAGACCTTGCTTTAGTCAGACTTGTGTTGGACTTCAGATTCTCATACCATAAGATAACAAATTTGAGCTAATTTAAGCTGCTAGGCTTGTGGCTATGTATTACAACAAAAAGAAAACATCAACACAGTGTGTGTGTGTACTTCATCTATGGAGTTGTTGTTGTTCCAAGGGTCTGCCCATCTGTTCACATGTAATACTTTATTCTTTTAATAGTAGGCTTGGTGGTGTGTTGTAATGTGTGATTTAACTCTCTATTTTTCAGAGAACATCTTTTATTTATTTATTTATTTATTTTAAATGTACATTTAGTCACTGTACACCTTTGGAGCATACAAAATAGTTTATCCCAGCATGAAAATAGTGAATATTAGTCAAGCTATAGATATTACCATCGACATTATCAACAATACTTAAACTTTCATTTTTATATTTGTTAAATGTTTTTGTTTTCCCCTGATCCCCTCCCTCCCACTTTCTATACCCCCCTTTTATACTGTCTTCTTTTTTTTATTATTTTTTTGTTTTGAGAGTTTTTTTTTTTTTTTTTCACTATAGAGCGCGTGCACTCGCCAGACAGACAGAGAGAGACATAGAGACAGAAAGCGAGAAATCACCCCCCAGGGGGATGGTCACGCCACAATCCCTTCTCCTCCATTCTCCTCCCGGGATCTTGGGCACGCACGCACACGCGCCCAGTGTGAGTTTTAAGCCACCGGGTCCGGGACACGAACCGCGGTCGATTACGTGGGAGTCCAGCGACATAGCCATTACGCTAACTGCTGGTTCCCTATACTGTCTTTAGTATCTGCAATTGCCCTACCTGCTATTATTCTTTCCATCTTTCAGTTTCTCCCATAGTGCAGACATTCAATATGTATTAAGCAGGAACATACAACTGTTTTTTTTTCCATAGTCTATCTTGCTTTGATTAGCATTAAATTTTCTACATTCGTCCACTTGTTTCAAGTGCCAGAGTCTCATTGTTTTTTATAGCTGAGTAGTATTCTATAGTTTATATGTATCACATCTTTTCAATTCATTCATCTGTTCTTGGAAATTTGGTTGATTATGTCTTAGCAATTATGAATAATGCTGTGATAAACATAGATGTGTAAGTGGGTTTCCTAGCCTATGAATAGATACTCAGGCATGGTATTGCTGGGCCGTATGGTAGTTCTATTTGTAGATTTTTAAGGAACCTCCATATTGTTCTCCACAGTGGCTGCACTAATTTAGATTCCCGTCAACAGTGTAGAAGGTTTTGCTTTTCACCACAGATCACCAGCATTTATTATTTTTTATTGGTTACGCTTAGCCATTCTGACTGGGGTTATGCGGTATCTCATTGTGGGTTTTGATTTGCATTTCCCTTATGATAACAGCTGTTGAAAAGCTTTTCATGTGCTTTTTGGCTGTTTGTATATCTTCCTTGAAGTGTTATCATCTGTTCAGTTCATTTGCCCACTTTTATTTTTTTTAAGAGAGAGAGATTTGCTACAGTGCATGTGCACCTGCTGGAGAGACAGAGATGGAGAGAAAGAAAGCGAGAAACAACCCCCACGGGGAATGACCATGCCACAATCCATACTCCTTTTGGGATTTTTGGGCATGCATGTAGTATATGTACCCAGCATAAGTTTTAAACCACCAGGACCAGGACTCAAGCCATGTTTGACTACGTGGGAGTCCAGCAATATAACCATTATGCCGTCTGCTGGTCCCATTTGCCCATCTTTTAATTAGATTGATTATTATTTAGTTTTTCAAGTAAGCTGCTTGAGTTCCCTGTATATTCTAGTTATCAGTCCCTTATCTGAGGCATATTTTGAAAATATATTTTCCCACTTTGCGGTTCATCTCCTCACTCTAATTATTGTTTCTCTTACTATGCAGAAAGTTTTTATCCTGATGTAGTCCCACTTGCCTATTTTCAAGATTATTGCCTGTGCTTTAGAGTCTTATTTAAAAACTCTTTGCCAATTCCAATGTCTTCAATATGATCAAGTGGAATTAATAAGGCATATCTAGACATTACTATGTCTAAGAGAGAAATTGTTCAATGCCTGAGCATCTAAGGTAGAACTCATGTCTTTGAGAAATTGTATGAATATATATATAATATCAAGAAAAGTTAGACTGAGGTTCATATAAAAGATTAAATGCCCAGAAGTAATAAATTTTAAACAAATTAAAAACATTAGGAACTACTTGCCACATCTTATGTTGAGGATAAAAGCATGATGTATCTCTTATAACTCTTTTAAGAAGTTTACTATCTAGGGAACCTGCAGTTAGCATAATGGCTGTGTCGCTGAACTCCCATGTAGTCGACCGCGATTCGCGTCCCGGACCTGGTGGCTTAAAACTCATGCCAGGCGTGTGTGCGTGCGTGCCCAAGATCCCAAGAGGAGAATGGAGGAGAAGGGATTGCAGCATGACCATCCCCCTTGGGGGGTGATTTCCCGCTTTCTGTCTCTCTGTCTCTGTCTATCTGGCGAGCGCACGCGCCCTATAGCAAAAACCGCTCCACAAAAAACAAACAAACAAACAAAAAAGTTTACTATCTAGTGTGCTATTTTAATACAGTGTGATTAATACTGTGACTGGATAAGGAAGAGTCTTAAAGAAGATGATTCCTCTGAGTGGTTAGGTATTGCTAGACAAAAGTGGATTGGGAAGGTTCTGGGAAGAGAAAAAGTGAAGCTTCAAATGTTATCTTTTTTTTTTTTTTTTGAGAGGTTTTCGCTATAGGGCGCGTACGGTCGCCAAACAGACAAAGAGGAAAACGAGAAATCATCCCTCAGGTGGGATGGTCACACCGCAATCCCTTCTCCTCCATTCTCCTCTCGGGATCTTGGGCACGCAAACGCACCTGGCGTGAATTTTAAGCCACCGGGTCCAGGACGCGAACCAGGGCCGACTACATGGGAGTCCAGCGACATAACCATTACGCTAACTGCTGGTTCCCAAGCTTCATGTGCTTTGATGGGGAAGCATCTAGGAGCCCCTGAGGAAAGGCAAGAGTTAAAACTTGAAGGTCTGGTTTTCCATGTTAATGTGCATGGACCTTAACCCTAAGGTAAAGGACAAAGAGAATCAAGTACCCAACAGAAAGATATCCGAAAAGATAAAAGAAAACTAGATGTTTCTGAAGTACAAGAAAAAAAACTAGTGAAGTGTCAAACATTTTAGAAAAATGAAATAAGATGTCCACTATTTCCTATAGTTACAGAGAGATCATTGGAAAATCTTGGTGAATGATGTTATGATAGAATGGTAAGAGGGGGCTAGTCTGCAAGAAGCTGAGGAATGAGTGGGAAATGAGGAAGTAAATGACAGAGAAAGAAAAGCAGTGCCAAGAATGAAAGGTATAGTCACAGAGATTTTTTTACACAGAGGGAGACTAAGGATGTTTTCATGTTAGTTACATGGAGCTGGCAGCAAAGAGCAGGCTGAGAGTAAAGAAGAGCAGACTGGAAGAGACTGTAAAACCAAGCATGATGGGAAGATGAAAGCATTTTTTTTAGGATGAGAGTTGGAATCCCTTCTTAGAGAGAAAAAGAAAGTAAATCTAAACAAGATGGGAAGAACAACTCTAGAGAAACGGAAACTTCCTGGGACTGAAGAGGATGGTAACTGAAGGCCAAGTTAAGATGGGAACATCTCTTAAGTAATTAGACACACTAATCTGGGAAGTTTTTGTGATTATTTTCCATACTAACCCAGAAGCCTTGAGATTGATAGTTGGTGTTTCACAACCATCTGCACATGGGAGGAGCTCAAGATACTTGGGAAAACTGGGAGACTAGTCCAAGCTCAACTGAAAGAAGTAAATACAAGTACAGACCCTTAGGTTGGGTGATGGCAACACTAGAGGTATTAATGAGGTGGGAGAATTGGCATAGTATGAATAACTTAATGAGATAGTCATAATTATATTGTATATATTGTAATTAGTCTGAATTTGATTATTATGAAGAAATAATCAATCATAGTTTGGAGTCATGGAGCATAGAGGTGAAAATTTTTGGAGATCAAGGGGCTGGTTTTCTGGGAGAGCATACATGTTGTCGGTAATGATGCCAATAATGATGGCAGGATTAGAGTGGAAAAACAAATGATACAGCAGGCACTGAAGTCTTTGTTAAAGGGAAGTGAGGTGGTAACCGTCTTGAGACTGGTGGACTGATGCAATATTTAGTCCAATTACAAAAGTTTATAGCTTATCTTATTTTAATTAAGTTTGTTTATTTTCTTTTATGAGAATAAGAAATAGAGAAAGACAAGCACCCTCAAGGGAGTCTTGCTGCAATCCCAGCTAGCCAGGCTCATGGCTGTTTACGACAAAGGTGTGAGGTGGACTGGGGAGTCAAACCCACCATCTTCCATGTGGATCCAGCGTGGCTTCAGGCACCTGTCACCACCACTGAGACACTCCTGTTGTTGATCTTTGTTCTAAAACTCCAAAGTCAAAAAATTCAAATCTTGGCACATTTCTGAAAATAAATAATCTCCCATAACTGGGATATAATTAGAAAACTTTTCTAGATATTTAAGTCCTTCCTTGCCACCAATTGTTTTCTAGTTGATTTTGTTCATTGATCTGAAAAATTAGAATTAGGGACAAAAAAAGAAACAGCCTCTGAAAGTCAAGTAAAGTATTTACTTTCTTTAAAAAACCAGAGTGGACTAACTTTGGGTATAAGATGAAGTTTTCATGCTTACACATGAAAATAAGCAAAGTATGAAACAAAAATGCATTGGCACCCATTACCCATGGTAAGAAATTCTCTTTATTGCTCTTTCCAGTGAGGTATCTATGCTCAGAGTTTTATTGTTTTTTTCTTTCTTTCTTTCTTTCTTTCTTTCTTTCTTTCTTTCTTTCTTTCTTTCTTTCTTTCTTTCTTTCTTTCTACTGTTTTCTGAGTCCATTTGAATCATGATTGATTTCCTTGTGTTTGGAAACCAAGTTTTAAGCACAAGAAAGTATGCATTTTTTCAGACAATGGGAATCCAGTTTATTTGTTTTACGTTGTTTTGTTTTGAGAGGTTTTTTTTTTTTTTTTTTTTTTTTTTTTCCCTTAGGGTAGTGGAGGGAAGGGGCAAGGAGGTTGTTCTTTTACTTTGCCATAGGGTACTGGAAAGACAGAGAGAGACAGAGAGACAGAAAGTGAGAAATCACCCCCCAGAGGGGATGGCCACATCACAATCTCTTCTCCTCCATTCTCCTTTCAGGATCTTGGGCACATACGTATGCACACCTGGCAAGAGTTTAAGCCACCAGGTCCAGAACTCGAACCGCGGTTGACTACTTGGGAGTCCAGTGACATAGCCATTATGCCACCTGCTGGTCCTGGGAATCCAGGTTTTTAATTATAGCAGGTCAGATATGTTTGAGGGTTGTCAACAAAATCTTATTAAACATGTAATGAAGAATGGATGTTTTGTTAAGGTTTTAGAAAGTTTATTGGAAAAGGATGTGGAGAGAAGATTAAGAGAGGGAAAGAAAAAGGGGAATTTTAAGATTTAGAAATATTGAGGTAATGAATATAATAGAGATGTTTGCTATAGCAAAATGGAAATTAGATTCTCTTAAATTAAAATCTTTGCATCTATATTCTCCAACCACAAGATCTTCAAAAAAGTTATGGATCTTCTCTAAGCCCCAGATTCCTCATCTGTGAAGAAGGCATATTAATATGAACTAATAAGAGTATTATAAAAATTAAAATAAGTACCTTAGTTCTGAGCCTGACATTGGAGGTGCTCAGTCACAGTTTCCTTCCCTCTGGGGATATTTTATTTAGGACTATTGAAAGGTTAGTAACTTCTCACTAACAACTAGGTAGCTGCGATTTTTAAACCATTGTTCTGATTCATGTTAAACTAAATCAGATTTCTGTTAGGTAAGATCATTGATAACTATCACATCAGGCATAGCAACCAGAAACCAGCTACTTCCTATTTTCAGGTACCGTATACACAACAGTAGTGGCCTGAGTCAGCCCACAAGGACCGTGTTACTGATAGGCAGGTGGAACCCAAGCCAGGGCCAAAGTACTTTACTTTCTGATTCTGCCACTACCTTGATTAGTCAGTGAACATTCCTGCCCAATCTCGTTGGAGATTTGAATTACACATTGTTTGCTAAAGCTGACGCTTGGCCAAAGAGGTACTTAATGACACTTATGAAAGAACTAACGATCAAATGACACAACTTTGCCAAAGCATCATTATCTTTCTGCTGAGTGATATTTTAAGCTTTGCTATGCTTCTGGTTTCTTTGAAGAGTGCCGTCTCCATGTAGGGTTCACCTAACATGACCATGTCAGAAGACTAAACATTATAGCTGGAAAACTGAGGTTGCTTCACATTGCTACCTTCCAACAGAAAAGGAAGGGGCTTACTTTGAAGTTGGGAGTAAGTGCTGGTCATTGATAGCAAGTCTCTGCACATGAAGTGTTCCAGGAAAGCCCTACTTCAAATTCCATTTATTCAAGTGTCAGTGAAACGCTTACACTTTTATACTCTGTTATATTTCTTTTATACTTAGAAAAAATAGTTATGTATTTTTTAAAACCATGTAGAAAGACAATTCATTACTTCAAAGAAACAAACAAACAAAAGAAATATATAAATCCAACTATTCTCTGTTCTGAATTTAAGATTTCACTGTTTTACAGAAAATATTTTCTTATCAGAAATAGGAAAAATTCCTTCCCAGCTAACATCTTAGAATCATTTTTTTTTCATTTTCATAGCATCATTTTTTCATTTCATCTTGGAATCATTTTTTCATTTTATATTATGCCAACATATAGTTAGTGTCTGTCATGTTCAAACACTGTGATAAACATATGTAAAAAGCATATTAAAATATAAAAACAAATAGATAATTGTGCCTAATTGTCTAGTTTATGGTCTAGTAGGGAAATAAAGACATAAAAACACAAATCCAAATTTAAGAAAAAATATATTTGACCCATGTACATAACACTAAAGAGAAAAGACTAAGTTCTTTTTTATTTTATTTTTTTTAGAGGTTTTTGCTATGGGGTGCATGCACTTGCCAGAAAGACAAAGAGAGACAGAGAGACAGAAAGCGAGAATTCGAGAATTCACCCCCCAGAGGTGATGGCTATGTCGCAATCACTTCTCCTCCATTGTCCTCTCAGGATCTTGGGCACGCACACACTCGTGCCTGGTGTGAGTTTAAGCCACTGGGTCTGAGACTTGAACTGCAGTCCGCTACATGGGAGTCCAGCGACATAGCCATTATGCCAACTGCTGGTCCTGAAAAGACTAAGTTCTTAATATTGCCCAAGGAAACCAAGGAAGGCAACCTGAAGTAAACCTCTGAGGACCAGAGAAGGTCTTGAGTCAGATAAGCTCGTGGTAGTGGACAGTGAAGAGCAGGCAGTATATTACACAAAGGTGAAAAAATCCAGAGTACATGTGGTTTTGAGACTACCAGGTAGCTAAACAAAGCTTCGGTAAAGTTAAATGTGAACGAAATGGAAGATGAGTACCAATATTACAATAAGATTAACTAATCATTTTCCAAGATTTGAGTTTCTAAATGGCTAGTCCTTCAAGATGACCAACAGAAAGGCTTCTATAAGTAGAGAGGTGTCTAAGAAAAACCTTTTAGTCAAGGAAAACATTCACTATTTCTGCTGTAGGTATGTGAGCAACACTCCTACCCTGTTATTTTCGGAGAAATTGATTCAGAGGCTGCCCTGCTTAAAGTCTATAGTTCTTTCTTTTTCTTTCTTTCTTTCTTTCTTTCTTTCTTTCTTTCTTTCTTTCTTTCTTTCTTTCTTTCTTTCTTTCTTTCTTTTTTTTTAAAGTAATGAAGCAGGGTATTTTCTAAGTTAAGAACTAATGCTCCACTGTATTTCTCAGAAATACATTTTTAGCTTTCTTTTGATAATTAGAAAAAAAGTAAGTACTGTGGGTATTCACAGTGTTGGAACACTGTCGTGATCACGTATGACATTGACATTGCGCTGTACATTTAGAATGGCTGTAGTATGCAGTGTTATTCCTTTCAATCACAATGTAAGCACCAGAAGAATTCCTGGCTTTTAAAAAATTACTTACAATCATCACAAAAAAATGTGCTAAGAAGTTCCCATACAGTATTTTATTCATCTCACAATTATATTCTAATTTTTAAATTGTTATGGTTACTCCTATAAAATCAGTATGTATCATTATTCTCATCTTAGAAATGGAGAAATTAAAGCATAGACAGGTTGTGTACACACTCGATGTCATATAGCTGGTATATGGCAGAGCTGGAATTAAAATCCAAGAATTATGATGCTTTTACTTGCTAAAAGAAATTAAACTCCATAGTAAAAATCCAACATTCTAAAGTAATGTTTACAAAGCATTGTTAGCAATCTCAGTAGCCTAGCTTTCTTGTTTTTTTTTTTTTTTTTTTTTTTTTTTTTGAGATATT
>NW_006159904.1:2669285-2674559 GCF_000334495.1 Tupaia belangeri chinensis | reverse complement strand
TAGGGCAAGTGCGCTCACCAGAAAGACAGAGAGAGAGAGAGAGAAAGCAAGAAATCACCCCCCAGGGGGAATGGTCACGCCTCAGTCCCTTCTCTTCCATTCTCCTCTTGGGCACGCACGCACACGCGCCCGGTGTGAATTTAAGCCGCCAGGTCTGGGACGCGAACCGCAGTCGACTACGTGGGAGTCCAGCGACATAACCATTACGCTAACTGCTGGTCCCAATAGCTTAACTTTCAAAGACTTTTGTAAGGTATTCTCTTGGAGGATAAAAAAGCCTCTTCTGTAGACGTTACTTATATTCTTTTTTTTTAGATTTGTTTTTTCCCAAAGGGCACGTGAACTTGCCAGACGGAAATACAGAGAGAGAGAGGAAAAGTGAGAAATCAGTTTCTAGGGGGAATGACCACACCACATCCCTCTACTCCATTTTCCCCTCAGGATTCTGGGCATCCGCATATACTTGGTGTGATTTTCAGGCCACTAGGCCTGAGACTCGAACCTGGGAGTCAGCTCTGTGGGATCCAGTGCATGAACCACCACGGCACCCGCTAATCCTACTTTTACCATCTTAATGCAAGGTTCTAACCATTATGCAGTGCTTTCTGCTGTCATTTCTAGATGCAAAGATAGCTACAAAACTTGAACGGTTTCTCATTACACTATTATAAGCAATGGCCAGAGCTGAGCTCATTTCCAAGTTTTCTGACTCCAAATGTCATGCTCTTTACCTGCATAAAAGTGCATGCATGTGTGTATGCATGAACATCAAAAGGGACAAACAAATCCACAACAAACACACAAAATATTTCAAGCGTATTTATTTAGCCTATATCCTTTCCAGGATGGACCTAGTCATAAGGAAATTCTTGAATAATGAAATAGCTAGTCATGCTCTTTATGAATGTAATAGCACACTAAAATTATTTATAATCCCCTTTTTTTTTCTATTTAAGAACTTAATTCTGAGTGTGTTCTCTAGCAATCTTAAATTACATTCTCGCTTAGAAGATTTGTAAGCTGAGAACTCAAAAAGCAAATCTTTAGTGCAGATATCAACATAAAAATGACACATTTAAAGATTTGATAATTTATTAGTACATTCCTTATTGTACATTTTCTTGTAAATGTCAGAATAAGCAAGCAAGTAAGATATCTCGGTTATTTTATAGGTAAATCAACAAATAAAGAATTTGCAGAACAATAGTTAGGCATATTTTATAGCTCATAAATCAGATACCACTTTTACATATTTGTTGTTCTGTACAGCTGATTAAAATGGGTAGTACTGATCATTAGCGACTGTATCTGCCATTCAAGACCATAATCTGTTTCTGTTTTAAGAAGAGTTCTCTAGGATTAGGTATTAAGAAAGATGTATTAACAATAGCTAAGATTTATGTAGTGTTTTAACTATGTGTCAGGTACTATTAAAAGCATTTTTCAAATATTAATGTATTTAATCCTCTTAAAAATGGTATGGGGTAGGTATTATCATTACTCTTATTTAATAAATTAAATTAAAAAAAAAAAGAAACACGGAGGTTATGTGGCTTGACCAAAGTCACATACCTAGGAAATGGTGGAGCTAGGATTTGGACATAGTCTGGTGTAGACTCCAGTTCTAAATCATTGCACTTTTTTTCCCAATAAAGCACAGTGTGGTATAAAAAATCAGATTCAACTTTGACAACTTAGTAAAGTCAGTCCAAAGAAATAAAGAATTGTCTTGGATGGAAATAGAATTTCTTTCCAAGAATGGTAACATGCTATCATGTTGAAGTTCTTTCAAACCCTATCCCCTATTCACACACACATAAAAGCTTTTCAGAATTAAATAATAAAAAAGGTTGATTTGAGCATTGCCCTATTTCCAGCCTTGCCCTCCCTTACTCTTGGTCCTCCTAAAGAAATGCAATAGATAAGAAGCAAACTGAAAATTTATACACTGAACTCAGGTGCACAGAAATGAAAAAACCTAATGAATTCCAATTTATATGGATAGCAGTGAAAGTCCTATCTAGTCATGTAAATCTACCTCTCAGTTCAAAATCCTTTTTCTTTTTTTTCCTTCCTTCACATACTGTATCAATAACTTCAGGACTATCCTTTCAAGGGTCTTCCTTCCCCTTTATGGCAAAGAAAGGAGAGTTGGGAGACACGGTGACAGCTGCTGTCTTAAAACCTCTATTTCTACTGTTAATAGAAAACTTCACATGAATTTGAACAGAGATCAATTCATGAACCAGGCAACACCCAGAAGCAGAAGAGGCTCAAAAGTTCTGGCCAGCAGTGTGAACAGCAAGCCACACAGAGCAGCAAAGTGCAGAGATCACTTGACTGGCTACAGTTGAGTGCCTACCTTATTTGGGCTGGTGTGATGAGACATTTGCCTTATATGAGCTGGGGTGATGCGCCTACAATTGGCTGAAACCCAGATGCTTGCGAGTCACTGAAATTCTCCTGTTTGTTATTCTTTTTTTTTTTTTTTTAGAGATTTTTGCTATAGGACGTGGGCGCTTGCAGAAAGACAGAGAGAGACAGAGAGACAGAAAGCGAGAAATCAACCCCTGGGGGGATGGCCACACCACAAGCCCTTCTCCTCCATTCTCCTCTCAGGATCTTGGGCATGCACGCATATGCACCCAGTGTGAGTTTAAGCCACTAGGTCTGGGACTTGAACTGTGGTCGATTACATGGGAGTTCAGCAACATAGCCATTACGCTAACTGCTGGTCCCATGCTTGTTATGTTCTTAAGTTAGGTTTCAGTTTGCTTACATTCTAAGTTTGGTAGCAGTTGCTATAAAGAGATTCAAAATAGGGAGATGATCTCAAGGAAAACTTTATTTAGTTAAAACTACTGAGATGCATCTCCCACTTAGGCTTTGCTATTTGTCTCTGTTCTTGCAATGTATGCTACTGCTGTACTAGGACTCACATGTTTTTGGGAAATGTATCCTTCTTTGAAACATGTGGTCCCAGCCTTGGCCTGGTCTTATGAACCATGACTTCTGTGCATTTCTAGTTTTGACCCCACAGTCTCTCAATCCAAGGCCATTGTCATTACTTTCTTAGCTCCTGGTGGAGACTGAGGTTAGTTTTGGGTCTCTTCTACATCATACGGAGGCAGGAGGAAGTTAGAGCACCATCCTCAACCCATTCTCTTCTGGACTATTAAAGGAATGCCATTGCAGGGTATGGCCCCACAGAAATTTCTGTGGTATATTAAAGTGGGACATGTTGACGTTATCATTAGAATCCTTCTCCAGGATTATTGAATATGTATTGAAGATTTTTCTCAACTTTCTCATTTGTTTATTTTTACTTGTGCTCTTCATTCCTTCTACTGCTTCATGTTTATTCTTTACTGAAGTGCACTTCTTGCCTTTTATGAAAACATCATCCTTTCTGTGTTTTACTGAGGTAGGATTAAATATAGGTTAAGAATAGAAATGCTGGATCCTGGTTGCCAGTTTTCAAATCCCAGTTCTACTGTTTAATAGTCCCATACACTTGGGTTAATTGCTTAATATCCCTAAGCTCCAGTTTTCTTGTGTATAAAGTAAAGTTAGTAATAATACATTCTTCGTAAGGCTATTGTGAGGCAGAGATAAATTAATGTATTTAAACACTCTCAACAGTACGTGGCACAGTTAAACCTATCAAATGTTGATATCATTGAATATGTCTCCCCTGTCTAGAATAGCATGTTTCTATGCTCCTTTCTGTTGCTAAGCTATATTCTAGTCTTCAATGTACTCCTCATCTCATCTTTTTTAGGGGACTTGCATGAACAATAACCAGTGTTCTTCAGTCGTAGCCCCATACATATAAAGTCTTCAACAACCACATGGTATTCAGGAATTTAAGTTCGGTTGTTACTTTACTTACTGCTCCCATTAAACTGATAGAATTGAGAACATTTATTTCTGTATGTTTTCAGCATTTTTTACAAAGTATCACAAATAATAGATACTCTAGTGTTTATGTGATGAATAAACGAAGTGAGTTTCCCTTACACTCACTCAGTTTAAAGTAATACGTACTCTTTTCTCTGGGGTGTATACATGTACACTCAAGAAATTGTCCGTGAGGTGACTATGAAATGTGCCAACTGCAGGACCTACGTTCTGTCCCTGCCTCTGATTTCATCTCATGTAGGTCTTCCCCTCACACCCTGTCCTTCAACCACACTCTTCTGTTTCTTAAAAATCCAAGCACTTGGGGCCAGCGGTGGTAATGTTCACCTTGCTGCACTCCCACATAGTCGACTGTAGTTTGAGTCCCTGACCTGGTGGCTTGAAACTCATGCTGGGTTCGCGTGTGTGCATGTAAGCCCAAAATCCCAAGAAGGGAATGGAGGAGAAGCGATTGCAGGTTGGCCATCCTCCTGGAGGGTCATTTCTTGCTTTCTGTCTTTCCAGTGAGCACACACAGCCTATAGCAAAAATCTCTCTAAAAATAGCAACGACAAAAACATCCGAGCACCTTTCTTGGAAGCTTCTTGGAGTCTGAGTGCTTGCTCTTCCTCCTGTTTGAGATGACGCCCTTCTCTCAGGTGTCTTCACAGCTTGTCACAGTTGACCCGGTTATCTGCTTACACATCACATTATTAGGAAAGTCTTCCCTGGACAATTTATAAGAGGTAGTTCATCCTCTCTACTATTCCCTCCATCAGCACTAAGGAGTCCTACCCTCCTTAATTTTTCCCTCTGGAGTTTTTATTATATCACTTAATATGTTAGTTTGTAGTCCATTCCCCGGCATGCAAGGCATGCAAGTATTATGAAATCAGAGATGTTGTGTGCTTTATTTATCACTGTATTCTCAACACTTAAAATGGTGCCTAGTGGGATCAGCAGTTAGTGTAATGGCTATGTCGCTGAACTCCCATGTAGCTGACCACGGTTCAAGTCTTGAACCCGGGGACTTAAACTCATATGGGGTGCATGTGCGTGCCTGCCCAAGATCCAGAGAGGAGAATGGAGGAGAAGGGATAGTGGCATGGTCACCCCCCCGGGAGGGGTGATGATTTCTCACTTTCTCTCTGTCTCTCCCTGTCTTTCTGGGGAGTGCACGTGCCCTATAGCAAAAACCTCTCAAAAAAAAAAAAATTGTGCCTAGCAGGTAGTTGTTAAGCAAACACACGAAAAAATAAGTGAAATGCAAATGAATAAAACAAGGTATAGAAATAAAGGTCTAACTCTTTCACCTATTTGGGATACCTTTTGACATCATGACCTGAGGCAATCCTGAAACAGATCCTTCACTCT
>NW_006159904.1:2666640-2669263 GCF_000334495.1 Tupaia belangeri chinensis | reverse complement strand
GAACTTTGTCCTTATCAACCAGCTGAACTTTGTAGATTCAGAAGAGTCACTATAACTCTGCCTTGCATTCTTGCCTTTGACTTTTCCCGAGAATCTTCCTTGTTTTAAATTTTTAAATTTTCTTTTATTTTATACATTCAATTACATTATTTGGCTTACAAAATGGATATTTCAACAGGTGAACGTTTCTTCCTAGTCTAGTTGATAAAACTATAAATTATCTTCAACAGATAATACCACATTTCTTTGTCCCATTAATGCTTTGCCTCCCTATTTTTCTTCTAAATGTCCTTCCTCAGACCCTCCTCTTTCACACACACTATATCTGGTATTTACATCTACATACTGTGTTTCTATATCCTCTAGTCAGTTTCTTTCTATGGTCAGTGAGGACACTGGGTTTTGTAGTTCTCCTCTCAATTTCTTTCCCCCACCAGATGGCGCTATGCTTTCAATATTTAAGACTACAGGTTATATTTAGTTATCTTTATTTTTCTCCATACTATGTGAACTTTCATACTTAATGAATGGGTTCCAGTTCCAAGATATACAAATGTTAATGATATATACTGAACTAACAGCCTTAATAGCTACTTTTTTAAAAATAAAAAGCAGCTGAGCTTATATTTACTGTATTTTATGAAATGTTTTTAAAAGCCAAAGACAAATGTAACAAGGAACATATCGAACATTGTATGGATTATTCAGTTATTGTATTAGCAACAATAAAATAAAGTTAATTTACCATTTTTTCTCACAGCGAAAACCCAAAGAAACTCAATTTAAGGGAAGATTAATGTGGGAATGCTACCACATTCACATACTGTAAAACTAAAACAATACAGAGATAATAAATAAATAAGGATGGTCATAGACTATATGTATATATACACACATTATACATTTTACATGATAGAATATTCCAATTAGATTTGCCAAAAAGAGCTCCTTAAGTCAGATTTTTCTTTTCTTTTAACTTTCACTATGGGGTACATGTACTTACCTGAGAATGACAGAGAGAGGGAAAGATAGGACATGTGCCCTCATCAGAGACAGACAGAGAAAGTGAAAAATAACCCCCAGGAGGGATGGCCATGCCACAACCCCTTCTCCTCCTTTTTCTCTTTGGGATTTTTCAGCATGCCTGCACACATGCTTGGTCTGTTTTCCAGGTAGGGTCTGGAACCCAAGCTGTACGGTCGGCCATGTGAAATCCAGCTGCATTAACTACCATGCCACCAGATAATCCTGCTAAAGTCAGATTTGATATAAGTGACTTGTGTAACTTCCACTGTCGAGCAATCCAACTGTTGAAACATTTCATGGAAGTTCTACATTCAGAAAGATAAATTTGTAATTATTCCTCTCACATAAAGAAAGGCATATTGGGGTGGCAGGTGGCATGGTGGTTACAGGCGTTGGACTCCCACATGGTCAACCGTGGTTGAAGTGCTGGACCTGGTGGAGGCTTGCTTTCTTGCTTCCTCTCTCTCTCTCTCTCTGTCTGATCAAACTGAAAATAATAATAGTCATAAATAAAGTTAAATAAAATAATTATTTTTTAAAAAGAAAGGCATATTAGGTGTGGGCTTGTGCTTTTCAGTTCCAAGTTTATACAGACATACAGAAGAAACATTATGCCTTATGGGCATTTCATTTTATAGCAAAACCTCAACCTTGAAATTATATTATGTGTGAAAGTACTTAAATGTATCTTTTAAAATTACTTAATTTTATTTTTTATTTATTATTATCATTTTTTAAATTTTCTATAAGGCATATGCACTCATCAGAGAGAGGATTGTGAGAGACAGAGAGGGAGAGCTAGAGAAAGCAAGCCACCGGGTCAGCGACTAGAACTGTGTTAGGCCATGTGGGAGTCCAGCATCTTAACCATCATACCACCTGCTGGCCTCTGAACATAAATGTCATTACGAATGTAAATATTACTGTTCTATTTTTTGTATATTCTGAAGCACTCTTATTAGGAATACCTAGGAAAAACTAGATATTGCGAGAAAGACAAAAGATGGCAGAGGACAAGTAGATGATTTAGTAATGAAGTCTTGTGAATATTAAATAAAATAATAAAGAATAAATGGGTCCTTTGGGATAGGCTGTAAGAATAAAATTTATTGGTCCCTAAAGGAGAGAAGAGGTTGAAATAGTATTAGAAGGGCTTATTCAGGAAGATTCTGGTCAGAGTAATTTAGGAAGGTTAACTAGAAAATTCATTACTCATAAAATAAGGAACATATTGAACATTGCATGGACAATTATTCAGTTATTATATTAGCAACAATAAAATAAAGTTAATTTACCATCACCTGAATAGTTAAGAGATAAAACGAATTAACTTTAATAAATTACCCAACTACTAGATTAAATGTCTGCAACAACCCTATAAACTGTCTTGGAATAAACTATTTATAATCAATGGTTACAAGTTATTTAGAATCACAAGCCACAAAAAAATTGAGTGGAAATAAATACTTAAGGAAAAAAATTGCAATACAAATGATGGCAGCCTTTGATGACATGATATAGTCTAACTTACCCTTGATGTATTTTCAGAAGTCTCCCTAGCAAGGTCTGTCCCGACCTGCAGGACAAACAGGTTTCC
>NW_006159904.1:2646791-2666402 GCF_000334495.1 Tupaia belangeri chinensis | reverse complement strand
CCGGATATGCAAATCTGAGGGATTCTAAGCTCACTGATTTGCTATGGGAAGTGGTCAATCAGAGTATAGTTTTGAAGGTGAGGTTTTGAAAGGGAGCCAATCATGGCCTTTGGCATTGTGTAATTATTTGCTGAGAAACGAAACCTAAGGGTGATATTCGCTGGTGTGCAGCCTCCCACAAAGGTCATTGATTTATCCTTTTGATAGGAGATAATTTTTCCTCAAACAATCAAAATCTGCGGCTTGTTCACTGTCATACTAAGAGAATAGTTTGTTACTGCATTGTTATTATGTATTCAGAAAGATTCCTATAATTACATTAACATTCCTCCATATATGGGAGACCAGCAGGTGGCATGGTGCTTAAGGCACTGGACACTCCAAAATGGGCAACCATGGTTCAAGTCTTGGAACTGTGGCTTGCTCTCTCACTTTCTCTCTCTATTTCTCTCTGGTCAAATTAAAGTAAATTAATGAATAAATAAAATTATAATAAATAATTTTTAAAAATCCCTCCATTTAGAAGAGAATTTTGCTTTGTAGTGGCATAAATTTTTTTTAAAGACTTTTTACTATAGGGTGTGTGCACTTAGTGGAGAGAAAAAGAGAGACAGAAAGACAGAAAGTGAGAAATCACTACCCCTCCTCAGGGGAAATGACCACCTCACACATCCTTCTCCTCCATTCTCTTCTCAGGATCTTGGGCACACACACACACACACACATGCCCAGCATGAGTTTTAAGCATCCAGGTCTGGGACTTGTTATTGGGCATGTTAACATGAAAAAATAATTCCTCCCCAGCCTTCCTGCTTAATTTAGTCAGAGTTGACACAAATGACTTGATTCTGATTTTGAAAATTTTCACAATTTTTTCCTCTTGGCCAAGTTCTCTCTCTGTAAGTATCACTAATCACTTATTTTACAGTCAACTGTTAACTGTACCTCCATGCTAGAGTCAGTCTGTCCCAGTTGGTGTGGTTGTCCCATGCTGGAGGCAAGTGACTGGAGACTAAGAACCTGTGTCAAAACCCTTTCTTTCTTTTCTTTTCTTATTTGTTTATTATTATTATTTGAGCAACAAGTGAGACTTGGAGAGATTGGCTCTCAGGTAAAATTTACCTAAAAGCCATTGATCTTAAACTTGTCAGGAACCTTTATTTAAAAGTACTTATTAGGAGACCAGCAGGTGGCATACTGATTACAGCTCTAGACTCCCCCCATGGTCTACTCTCCCACATGGTGAACTGCAGTTCAAGTCCTGGACCTGGTGACTTAAAACTCACACTGGGTGCATGTGCGTGTGTGTCCAAAATCCAAAGAGAAGAATGGAGGAGAAGGGATTGCAGCATGAGCATACCCCTGCTAAGAGGGTGATTTTTTGCTTTCTGTCTCTCTGGCTCTCTGGCAAGTGCATGTTCCCAAAGCAAAAAATCTCTCTTAAAAAAAAAAAAAGTACTTGTCAGTCATTTCCATGGGAATTAATTTTAGAACTGTAGACAACAAAAGTTAAAATGGCCCTAATTAATGACTTGATAGTAGTTCATTGCAATAATGATGTAATAGACAAGAAATGTACCAATTTCTACCACACAGCGCTTAAGGATACAATCAGAATTATAACTGACAGTGTCATATTAGTACTATTAAATTTTTATAAAATGCATATATTCTTAAAAACAAATATAGAAATAGCATATTTATATAAATATAACCTTGAAGGAGACATAGCATTATTTAATCACTGACAATACTTCTTATATAAATTGACATATAAGATAAGCCTAGGTCAAAAATATTTAATTTAGGGAACCAGCAGTTAGCGTAATGGCTATGTCGCTGGACTCCCACGTAGTCGACCGCGGTTCGCATTCCAGACCCGGTGGCTTAAAACTCACGGCGAGCGCTTGTGTGTGCGTGCCCACGATCCCAAGAGGAGAATGGAGGAGAAGGGATTGCGGCGTGACCATCCCCCCTGGGGGGTGATTTCTCGCTTTCTGTCTCTATGTCTCTCTCTGTCTGTCGGGCGAGCACATGCGCCCTATAGCAAAAAACCTCTCAAAAAAAAAATTAATTTAGAATTTGGGAAAGCCTGTTAAAGATATCAGAAAACTTATAAAATTTTATCAAAATATGATTATAGGTCACTGAGAAACAATAATCATTTATTTAAGCAAAGTAATAATCAAAATATTTTCATATCAAATACAGAAATTTATGGTTATAAAATTTGGTCATTTAAATCTCAGTTTTCCTAGGTAATCAAAACCCAGTAAGCACAAACAATATTTCTTAGGCAAGTTATAAACACACAAAGAAAAACTTCTTGCAATATGAATGCAGATTAATACTTTAAGAAAAATCGTGTTTTAACACAGGGTAAAAATAACTTTTTGACTCATTGTTTTTGGAAAACTTAGAAACATTTATTCAAATTTTAGTCAATTTTTTTATATATACATAGTCTAGACATTTTACTTTAGCACAAAATTTTACCACACAAAATTCTTTGCTATATAGAAATTTTCTTAAACTTGACTCAATATCTTTTGTCTCTATAAGACTTAAAGAGTCAAAAGTGGAAAACTTTTCACTTCATTAATCAAAGTACTTTAATTTACTTAAAAATAACTCAAACATTCTATGAATACCTATCATTCAATTTCTCATAACATAATTTTAAGCTCTCAAATTATCGGAGAAAGTTATTTATAAACATCCAATTTATAACCACTTAATTTATCCTAAAAATCAGGTGCTTCGACTATTTGTGCAAACTGAGATACCAGAAAATTTTATTTCATCTACAACTTTGAAACCAGCTTATTTATCAAAGATTTATCCAAGTCACATGAACTTGAAAAGTATTTGAATTGATTTGTATGAGCATCGTTATTTTTTTATAATTCTTATTCAATAGCATTCCTTAAGAACATTACCATGTAGATGCAACATACAACATAGTGCACATATACATACACAAACACTAACAAGCACATATAAGAGGAGTCTCTCAAACAATTATGGACAATGTGTAAGTTCCCATAAATCTCTCAAATCATCCCCATACATATAGACACAAACTAAAGATCTTACACAACTTTTATAGCAGTTTTTTTTTTCCCCAAAAAACCTCTTTAACCACCTTTTCCTTTTCTGTTATAAATATATCTAGGAGTTAAATCTGAGATGTTTGCAATTTATTCAGAACTGGCTGAACCCAATTAAGACAGACAAAATCTTCAAGCAGGCTTGACTCCTCTTTTATTTAAAAAAAAAAAAATGAGAAAGGAAAAGGAAAAAAGCAACAGATTCAAAGTAGGCAGAGCAAAGAGGGGGAAAAAACAATAAAAAACAACTAAGAAAAACACAGAGAATGAAGACGGTTTTAGATCTATTAAAAAAGTCATGAATTGATCATGGAATCTTTGAGATGGAGCTGAAGGAGTGTACCCCATTATTAATCTGTCACGAACAAACCTGGTGTCCTTCAAACCTCATCTCTTTAAAACAATCATCTCTCCTGCCCAAACAAGTGACCAAAACGGGCGACTGTCATTCCCCCTAACAAATAGCAAATGCTAAAATTGGTTCCTCAGAAACCCAAACACCAGAGATACCAGGATGTACCCCAGGAACCCAAATGGCAGAGACTGGGAAGAAAGTTCCAACATGCACAGTTGGTAGGATTTGCCAGGAAGCAACTCTGAGTTCAGTTAACAAAGTCAATTCCTATAGCATCAACTGCTCACCAACTACAAAATGTCACAGATTACAAAAGCACACTTCGAATTTAAACAAGTCTAGTTTCCCTTCCCATAGCACCTAAATGGTTCCTTCTCTCAAACTTTAATACTTTGTTACCAGTACAAACACTTGCACAAGACACAAATCACAACATTGAAGTCGCCATCAACAAAAGGCCTACAGATGTGCAAGTATCAGTCACTCTGAGTATTTTTCTACCCTTTGAATAATTACCTAGGAATGGTATTACTGGGTCGTATGGTAGTTCTCTTTGTAGGTTTTGGAGGAACATCCATATTGCTCTTTACAGTGGCTATACTAATTTACATTCCCGTCAATAGTGTAGGAGGGTTCTCTTTTCACCACTTCCTCACCAACATTTATTGTTCTTTATTTATTTAATCATAGCCATTCTGACTGAAGCACATTCTCATGGTGGTTTTATTTGCATTTCCCTTATGATAAAGGATGTCAAGCATTTTTTATAAGCTTTTTGACATTCATATATTTTCCTTGGAGAGTTTTCTCACTTGTCTATTTTTGGGATTGTTGCCTGTGTTTTAGGGGTCTTATTTAAGAAATCTTTACCCAGTTCAACGTCTTTAAGAGTTTCCTTCATGTATTTCACCAGTAATTTTATAGATTGAGGTTTTACATTTAGATCTTTGATCCATTTTTTGTTGATACTTGTTAATGGTGAGAGAGAGGGGTCTAGTTTTTGTTTTCTGCAGGTGGATATCCAGTTTTTCTAGCACTATTTGCTGAAGAGACTTTCTTTTCCCCATTTGGACTATCTCGTGCCTTTTGTCAAAAAAAAGTTGGCTGTATGTATGGGGTTTATTTCTGGGTTCTCTAGGCTGTTTGATTGGTCTATGTGCCTGTTTTTGTGCCAGTACCATGCTGTTTTGGTTATCACGGTTTTGTAATATATTCTGAAGTCAGGAAGTGAGATGCCTCCTACTTTATCCTTTTTGCACAGTATTGTTTTGGCAGTATGAGACCTTCTATGATTTAAGACAAATATTATGATTGTTTTTGTATTTCTGTGAAGAGTATCTATCTCAATTTAATTGCAGCATTATTCACTATTATTAAGACAGGAAATTAGCCTGATTTCCCAAGAACAGTTGACTGGATTGAAAATAAATGTGGCATATATACACTATGGACTCCAACTCAGCTCTATAAAACAATGAAACCTTTTCACAAATTGGATGAATGCAGAAGATTTAATGCTAAGTAAAGCAAGCCAGACTGTGAGAGACAGATATTTTATGTCCTTGCTCAATATATACTAAATGTCTGTGCTTTATGGCAGAATCTGCCAGTGGAAGGTGTAATAGCATGAAGAGCAAGCATAATAATATGAAGAACAAGAGATGGTAGAGGAGTGAGTGAGTAGCGGTGGTGGTGGGGGTGGGGATTCAGGAAAAAATTTAACAGACACAGGCATGGAAAGTTGTCTGTTGATGATGTATATGGTAAAATCTTTGAATTGATTGATATACACTGTATGTATGCTGGAAAAAACTATGTTGCAAGCTGTAAAGATGTATAATGGTTAAAGATCAATTTTTTTTTTTTAAAAGGCCTACAGTTACAAAAGTGCAGTTCAAATTTAAATGAGTCTAATTTCTCTCTCCATAGGACCCGAATGTTTTCTTGTGTCAAACAGAATCCAAATGAGAAGGACTTTAAGTCACCAGCTTATGATCCAGTTTTACTTACCAAAAAGCTAGTGCAACCACTCCCAACCTTCATTCACACTCCATCTAAAGCTAGTGATAAAGCTTGGTGGCATGTATCAGAAGGTCTCCAGAATTAAAGTGGTTCTGGCAGTCACTGGGAGTTTTCAGTTACAATTTCCACTGATCAACCTGCTTACAGCACCAACTGTTACCAATAAAGTTGTGTTTTTTCCTTGCAGTCAATGAGAAAAGAGGCAGAGGCTAGGGAATAAGAGAGTTCATTTCTGTAACGGGTTTCAGGGAGACAGCCAGCAACACCAAACTTTCTTGAAAAATTCAACATGTTCTCAGTATTTAAGGATACAATTATACAAGCACGTTCAAACCATTCCTCACTAGAATCAGAGTCGGCCACTTTCCCCTGAATAATTATCCTGATTCCTATTTTACCTCAAATACCCATTCCCAGGTTTCTTGTCTGATTTCCCCTCAAATAGATCTCAGCTTGTTTTATGACTCAATTTGTTCTCATTAGAGACATTGCTTAATTTCAAAATGGCTGCAGTCCTGCTAACCCCCTAAACTGGCTTGCTTCACTTTGACCCTCTGGATAACCTTTCAGGGAAAATAATTGAGAGGCATTTACAAAGATTTGTAGAAGATGTCTGTATCTTATTACTCCCAAGAAGACATGCAGGTGACAGAGAAAGCACCAAAACGTTTTCAATGGAACTTCTCTTATATATCATTTCATTGATCTCTCTGTTTTATTGATTTTGTTTCATTGTAATTACCATGTTCCTAGATATCCATATACAAAAGACACTCCAGGGCATGTTTATTTCTAGAAAAAGAATACTAAATATCTTATTTTTTTACCTAATTTCAACCTCTTTTTTCCCTCTACCTGCTCTGTATTACTGGGACGAGACTGTGTTTATTTAGATTCAGAACATAGGCTAATTGGGAGGCTGACTGGGATATGTTTTTGAAGAGTAACATTTTGGAAAAAGAATTATAAATATATGAAGAACTTCACAAAGTTAATGGAAAATGGAATTAACGTGTGAGTTTATTTTTGTGCACACTTTTTTGAAATCCATGCAATTTTTTTCCTTAAAGAATGATTTTATTTAACTTTATTTATTATTATTATTATATTATCATTATTATTTTCCAGTTTGATCAGAGAGAGACAGAGAGAGCGAGGAAGTGAGAAAGCAAGCCACCAGGTCCAAGACTTGAACCGTGGTCGGCCATGTGGGAGTCCAATGCTTTTAACCACCGTGCCACTTGCTGACCCTGCAATTTTTTCATAATATACATTTCCAGAAACTTTGTGAAGAACATTCATATCTAGTAATTGAAATGTTCACTTTCTAAAAATTATTTTAAATTTTATTTTTATCTACTTATTTACATTCAATCACTGTGTATCATTATAGCAAACCAAATGAATTTTCCCATCATGAACACACAATGTATTGGTTCAGTCAAAGATACTACCATACAAATTATCATCAAAAGATAATTTCCTATTTTTGCATCTCTTCAATGTTTTACTTCTTTTGTTTACCTCTTGATTTCCTCCCTCTTACCCTCTCCCATTTTCCACTCTCCTCCCACACTGTCTCTAGTATCCAGTTCCTGGTGCTCTTGGGTGTAGTTGAGGTTGTAAATTGAAGATGTAAAAGTACAAAGCCATGTTTTAGACTTTGAGCTGCGACTAGACAACTGGTTGTGTGCCCCGCTTTGGTTTGACTTTTTCTAGGATTGCATGGACCAATGCCTCTCCTAGGGTGCATCTTTCTAGTTTAGCACTTCAGAGCTCAGTATTGATATGAAACACTGCATAATAAAAGTTTTCTTTGAGTTGTTTCATCTTCTGAGTCTGCATTATTCTCCAGTGAGTGGTCATCTAGGTGGTTCTGACATTCTTGAGTTTTTTTAACTAATTACCACCCTGCCAGGATCACTATAACACACCTTTCTTGTACCTTCTCTTTATTATTTAAAATGATGAGGCCAGACTTTTTCTAGGATTGCATGGACCAATGCCTCTCCTAGGGTGCATCTTTCTAGTTTAGCACTTCAGAGCTCAGTATTGATATGAAGCGCTGCATAATAAAAGTTTTCTTTGAGTTGTTTCATCTTCTGAGTCTGCATTATTCTCCAGTGAGTGGTCATCTAGGTGGTTCTGACATTCTTGAGTTTTTTTTAACTAATTACCACCCTGCCAGGATCACTATAACACACCTTTCTTGTACCTTCTCTTTATTATTTAAAATGATGAGGCCAGTCAATTAGTTTCTGATACCTGGAAAGCCTCCAGAGGTGCACTCCAATCCTCAGCCTCTTCTCTAGTACATGTCTTGAGGTCATCATTTGGTAGACTCACAGTAACATTATATGATCTAATACCTTAGAGCCCTGATAATTTAAATATTAGTGCGGACCTGTAATGATATTTGAAGGCAATCTTGGCTTTGATTATAGATGTTTTCCTGCTCAAAACCTTGTGTGGAAGCTTTCCAGTTGGGTGTAAGCCCTTGTTAGGCTGTTCAGCCTTTTTAAGAAGATGCCAATGCTGTATCAGATTATCAGCTGTTCAAACATGAATTATGTGCTTAACCAAAATTTAGAACAGTCTTATTTGAGCTAGTTTTTATGCATTTAGTATTTAATGTGGTCTCAATACCAGAAGCTTAACTCAGAGAATTAGTATTTATGGAAGACTAAAGAAAATGCAGACTAAAAAACAAACCCACCAGTTTCTTTAAAATAAATGCTATGAATACTTTAAAATAAATTGCTCTCAATTTTTTTGTTGTTGTTTTATTTATTTTATTTATTTTTTTTTTTGAGAGGTTTTTGCTATAGGGCACGTGCACTCACCAGAAAGACAGAGAGAGACAGAGAGATAGAAAGCAAGAAATCACCCCCCAGAGGGGATGGCCATGCCGCAATCCCTTCTCTGTTCTTCTCTTGGGATCTTGGGCATGCATGCACATGCGCCTGGTGTGAGTTTAAGCCACAAGGGCCAGGACTCAAATCACAGTTGACTACATGGGAGTCCAGCAACGTAGCCATTATGCCATCTGCTAGTCCCAATTGCTCTCAATTTTTAATAATAAAAATTGTCTATTAAAAAAACTTTATGGGGGACCAGTAGTTAGTGTAATGGCTATGTCGCTGGATCCCACGTAGTCGACTGTGGTTCATGTCCTGGACCTGGTGGCTTAAAACTCATGCTGGGCGCGTGTGCGTGCGTGCCTAAGATCCCCACAGGAGAATGGAGGAGAAGGGATTGCGGCATGGCCATCCCCTCTGGGGGGTGATTTCTCACTTTCTATCTCTCTGTCTCTCTCTATCTTTCTGGCGAGCACACGGGCCCTATAGCAAAAACCTCTCCAAAAAAATAAAAAACTTTATGGAAGGGCCTGAGAATTAAAAATGACTTTTTTTCTAACAAACCCAAGATCTTCCACTGGAAAACATTTTGAAAATCATTGCTATAGTAATTCTCAGTTCTCCCGTCAGATTGTCCAGAACAACAGAGGACTTCAGAGCTGGATAAAATTGTTCTGGCTTCCTGTAGAACAGCTTTTATGGAGTTACATATTGCCAAGATTACATTGGCTTACACAGAGGGATAAGAAACAGCCGTATTTTTTAAAATGTTGTTAAAATTACTATGCATTTTATTGCACAGTTTGTTATGTATCAGACCTGAGGTTTAAATTTCTTCTAGTCTTATTATGGAGAAGGGCTTACTTATAACTGATGGATTTTGTAGATTACATAATTGATTATATCTCTGGAACGCTTAGAGACATATTTATGGATTTTCAGTAAAACTTAAATATAACTTGATGGTTTATCGTAACCTAAATTTTGGCTCTAACATGCCTTTCATAGTTTCCTTTAATTTTTGTAGACCTTTTAAAAATCTTTAGTGAACTACTTCTTAGTACATCATTTTTTTGTGTGTTTTAGGATCAGTTTTTGATATTTTCAACCATAACACCATAAGCCCTATAATATGATCCATCTGAGTGTGTGTGGGTGTATGTATGTGTAGACAGAGGGGTCTTCAAAAAGTTAATGGAAGCGTGAATTATGAAAACAATTGCATGAATTTCAAAATGTTTTGAACCAAGATAAATTCATGCTTTTAAATTATTTTTTAATGAACTTTCTGAAGTCCTCTTGCACATATATAGGCACATGCACACACATATACACTATGTACACTTATTATGTACATCTATTACATGCAAGGTATATCCATTTAAATAAATATATACAGATATTTATATGTAAATTAAAATATAGAATATTAATTAATTATATTTTAAAATGTCTTCAGTTACATATTTCATAAACATTTAAATAATACATACTTTGAAATATTGTATATACTACAAGATTCGACTTAGTGTTTTTCTAAGTCGAATAAGTAGTTAACCAATTTCCCAGTATCTTTTTTTTTTTTTTTTTTGAGGGATTTTGCTATAGGGCCCATTTGCTCACCAGAAAGACAGAGAGACAGAGAGATAGAAAGCGAGAAATCATCCCCCAGAGGGGATGGCCGCGCCACAGTCCCTTCTCCTCCATTCTCCTCTCGGGATCTTGGGCACGCATGTACACGCGCCCGGTGTGAGTTTAAGCCACCAGGTCCGGGACTGGAATCGTGGTTGACTTCATGGGAGTCCAGCGACAAAGCCATTACGCTAACTGCTGTTCCCCCAGTATAATTTTTGAAAAAGATGCATTAATCGTTTCTCTGTTAATAAAGAATTCTATCTTTGTGCTGTCTATCATTTGTCAGAAGCTAGTGTTTGTCTAGCCTGACTTTGATTCTCTGTTTCCTTCTTAGAAACACAACTCTGAATTTTTAGCTACGCATATGGCCACCTAAATGAAATCTATACTTCTCAGCTCTCCTTGCAGTGAAGTGTGACTACACAATGAGGTTCTGGACAATGAGATGTAACCAACAGTATCGTATAGGCCATCAGGGAAGGCCAATTAAAGGAAACTTCTCATCTGAGAGGGACCATATTTTTATGCTTTGCCTCTCTTGTTACTTCAGACTTGAAGAGTCAGAGTTACAGATGGTATTTCAGCAAATATATTGGACCAAAGTACAACCTGAATGAAGGAGCCACACAATGGGAGTAACTGGGTGGAAAACACCAATTTTATGATGACACTGCGGATGATGGCCCTACCCGTTTGCCTCTAGATTTTTTTTTTCTCGTGAAAAACAAATCTATTTATCTAAATCTATTGATACCTATATTCCTTGGGGCTTTCCTCTTACTCCAGTTTTAGAAATTCCAATCAATTCAGACTATTTTATTCTAATTACTGAAATATTTTAATGCATCTTAATTAGTAGTGTACTTCATTTCGACTGTTTTTGCCCAATTTTTGCCATAAGGGGGAAGACAGCATGCCCTGTTTTCGCCCAATTTTTCTGTTGTACTAGCCTTGGTAGCATTTTTATACTTACTAAATATTTTTTCAGTGATTTTTACTGCAATTATATATTTATAACATATTAATTAGGAAGAAGGGACTTGTTTACACTATTAAGTTTTCTGCTCCAGTGTTGCAATATAAGTCTTCATTTGCTAGTTTTTATTGTGCACTCCAGTTTTTATAGTTTATTTATATTCCATATATTTCTTTATAAATTTATTGTAAGGTGTTTGCATTTTTTATTTGCTTCTTGATAATTACTTGGTCATTATTATGAACAAAGTATTTTCAGTTAGATTTTTCTAATAGAGTGTTGTCATTACGTGAGGCTATCAGATTTGTATTAATTTGGCAATTAGACATTTTTCTGAGTTAACTTATGAATTTTAATAATTTCTAGTTGATTTTCTTGGATTTCTTTACTAGATAATAACATAATGTTCAAATTAGAGTAATTTTACCTTTTTTTTCCTGATAGGTACTTGCCTGGATTACTCTTTCATATTATTGAATTGATTAGAATGTCTAGCTTATATACATTTAATATTGTAATAATGGTGATAGGAACGTACTCTACTTGTTCCTGATTTTAAAGGTAATTTCATTTCCTAGCACTAAGTATTATGTTGACTTAGATGCAATTTTTTACCATGATGGAGATGAATTGTTCTGTTCTAAGTTACCATGTCTTCACTTGTATTGATAAAAGAAAAATTTCTGCAAGACGATCATTTTAATTCTCATAAACTTTTTTTTCTGCTTTTTTTTTTTTTCGCCATAGGGAATGTGTGCTCTTCGAGACAAAGAGAAGGAAAGTGAGAACTAATCCCCTACAGTGGGGATGGGAACACAGCAATCCTTTCTTCTCCATTCTCCTCTCAGGATTTTGGGCACATATACACACACACGAGGTGTGATTTTCAAACTGCCAGGTATAGGACTTAAACCCTGGTCAGCCATGTGGGAACCCAACACTTTAACCACATGCCACCTGTTGGCCCAATTCTCATGAATGTTTACTAGATAGCTATTGATTGTTCTGAGTCTCATGTTTTATTTGATATTACAAATAATTCAAAAATTATTCTAAAGTATCAATGTTCTTTAGCTTTCAATCCTTTAAGTATAAAATCTACCAGCCACTAAGATTATGATAATTAACCATTTAATATTATGACTTTTTTTTAGAGTAAAATTCTTGCTATAGGGTACATGCACTTGCCAGAGAGACAGAGAGAGACAGAGAGACAAAAAGCGAGAAATCACCCCCAGGGGTATGGTCACATCACAATCCCTTCACCTCTATTCTCCTCTCAGGACTTTGGGCATGTATACATATGCATTGGGTGTGAGTTTCAAGTCACCGGGTTCTGGACTCAAACTACAGTCAACTATGAGGGAGTCCAGCAATGTAACCATTATGCCATCTGCTGGTCCCAATATAATGACCTTTTATTGAAACTTTTTCTCCATCTTCCTCATTCTATGCCACTTGTTCACACTGTTCGTTTATATTTCTGTAGTAATAATCACAATGGAGAATCTGGTTTGATTAGTATTTGTGGTCAGAGTGAATTTTCTCATGGTTCCCTCCCACATTGGCAAGTTCTGGAGGCAGAGACTGCTCCTTTAGAATATGGATCTTATTTTCTGGATGTGAAAATTTCACTTAATTTCTTTCATAATTCGATTTTGAGAAAGAAAAAAATATCAGTGCTTGGGGCCATCGAGTGGTGTGTGAGGTAAGGCACTAGACTTCCACATGGCCAACTGTGGTTCAAGTCCTATACTTGGTGGCTTGAAACACACTCCAGGTCAATGTGTGTGCATGCCCAGATGAGAATGGAGAAGGGATTGCAATGTGGCCATCCTTCCTGAGGGGTGATTTCTCAGTTTATCTTTCTCTGTCTCTGTCTCTCTTTCTCTGGTGAGCACACAAGCCTTATGATAGAAACCTAGAAAAAAATATCAGCTGTGTTAAACCAGGAGTCAATATTCAAGTAATACTTCATCTTGATATGTTCTATGTGGGCCCATGATTATCATTATTTATCAACAACATCATTATCATCACTGTGATCATTGTTTACTATTTGCTTATATTCACCGAGAAATTGAATACTTGCTTATACTAAAAATAAGATGGTCTTTTTCTGAAATTGTACAGGTAGTTGCTGAAATCATTCTGTTCTAAATAAAAACGTATGAAAATGTCAGCTTTGCTGGAGTTTTCTTCTGCCAGTCCAATGACATGTCGCTTGAGGAATAAAAAAGGCTGGAGTTCCTTTTCCCTATTTGGTATGGCAGTCATGAGGTACCTGGTGGGGCCATATATATCATGCTATAAACCATTGACAATATCTCCATGTTCTTTCAAGAGGTGTGGTATTCAGTACTGGGCAATCTTCCTAGAGGATGATGATAGGAATCAGATGTGTCTCTGGCTATCCCACAAGCTTGCCACCATTTCTAGCCCAAATCATTCTAAACTGGTAGATGAAGGTCTAGTTATACTTCTTAAAGAGATGATTCTTTTATATAGTCGAGCCAGTTTGTTTGTTTGTTTTGGGTTTTTGCCATAAAATCTGTATTCTCTCTGTAGAGAGACAGAGAGAGAGAAAGTGAAAAAGTGAGAAATCCCTCCCCAAGGGGAAGGCTACACAGCATTCCCTTCTCTTCCATTTACCTCTTAAGATTTTGTGCACACACACAAACATGCACAGATGCCTTGTATTGTTGTCAAGCCGCTGGGTCCGGGACTCAACTGTGGGAATCCAGCACCTTAAATACCATGCCAACTGCTGGCCTCTCAAGTTGGATTTTTTTGTTGTCTTACTCTTTTTTTTCCTGTTCTTTTAAAAACATATTTTAACTATTATAATATGTTTATTCTTCCAAAGCTAATTTCAGTATCTTTTTACATTTTTAAAATTTATATTTAATAACTATACATCTTTATAGTGCATAACATGGTTTATCCCAGGATGAATACAGTGCATATTAGTCAAGTCAAAGATAGTACCATACACATTATCATCAACAGATAACTGCTTATTTTTGTATCTGTTAGATGTTTTGCTTTTTCCTTAATCTCCTCTCTGTCAACCCCTAGTGTCCACTCCCTATTGCCTACTCCCTCCTATACTGTTTCTAGTATCTACAGTTGCCCACCCTGATATTATATCTTCCAGTCTTTCAGTTTCTGCTATAGAGTGCAAACTTTCAGTATGTATTAAGAGGGGATGTATAAGACTGCTCTTTAATACTCTGGCTTGCTTTGCTTAGCATTAAATCTTCCAGATTCATCCACTTTGTTTCAAATGCCAAGGTATCACTGATTATATGACTGAGTAGTATTCCATTATGTATATGTGCCACATTTTTTCAATCTATTCATCTGTTTTTGGGTATTTGGGTGGATACCATGTCATAGAAATTATAAATAATGCTACAATAAACATGGATATGCAAGTTTTTAAATTTTTTTTTGTGTGTGTGGTATTTCCTTATCCTTTGGGCAGATACAGAAGAGTAGAATTACAGGGTTGTAAGGTAGTTATATTTGTAGGTTTCTGAGGAAACTCCATATTGTTCTGCACAGGGGCTGTGCTATTTACATTCCCACCAACAATGTAGGAGGGCTCCTTTTTTCACTATACTCACACCTACACTTCTCATTCTTTATTTGTTCAAAATCCTAGCCATCCTGACTAGATTAAGTGGTATCTAACTGTGGTTTTAATTTGCATTTCCCTTATGATAAAATATGTTGAACACTTTTTTTTAGAGAGATTTCTACTATAGGATGTGTGTTCTCACCTTAGAGACAGAGAGAGACAGAGAGACAGAAAGTGAGAAATCACCCCTCCTGGGGGGGGGGGGGTCATGCTACAATTCCTTCTCTTCCATTCTCCTCTCAGGATTTTGGGCATGAATGCACACACATCTGGCCTGAGTTTTAAGCTCCTGGGTCCTGGACTTGAACTGTGGTTGACTTCCTGGACTTGAACTGTGGTCAACTACATGGGAGTCCAACAACATAACCATTATGCCATATGCCAAGCGTTTTTTACTTGCTTACTGGCTGTCCATATGTCTCCCTTGGATAGTGTCTGTTCAGCTCATTTGTCCATCTTTTAATTGGATTGATCTTATTTGAAGAGAGGTGTTTTTATTTTTATTTATTTTATTTATTTATTTTTGGTATAGGGCATGGGTGCTTGCCAGAGAGTCAGAGAGTCAGAAGGAGACAGAGAGATAGAAAGAGAGAAATTACCTCCCTCCCTAGGGAGGATGGCCACTCTGAAATTCCTTCTCCTTTATTATTCTCTTAGGATCTTGGACATGTATGCACATGCACATGACATGTTTTAAGTCACAGGGTCTGGAACTTGAACTGCAGTTGATTACATAGGAGTACAACAATGTAACCATTTTACCATCTGCTGGTCTCAAGGATTGATTATTTTTGCAGGTAAACTGCTTGAATTCCTTACATTTTCTAGTTATCAGTCCATTATTGAGGCATAGTTTGAAAATATATTCTCCTACTCTGAATTTTGTCTCTTCACTCTATTATTTTTTTTGCTGTGCAGGAGCTTTTTAACCTAATATAGTCCCACTTGTCTATTTTTGGAATTATTGCCTATACTTGAAGGGGGTCTTATTTAAGAAGTCTTTGCCTACTCCAATATCTCCAAGAGTTTTCCCTGTGTTTTCCACAAATAGTTTTATAGTTTGAGGTTTTATGTTAGATCTTTGATCCATTTTGAGTCGTTTTTTGTTATTGGTGAAAGGTAGAGGTCTAGTTTCATTTTTCTGCATGTGGATATTGAGTATTTCCAGGACCATTTGCTGAAGAGGTTTTCTTTTTCCAACTGGATTGATTGGTGCCTTTTGTCATAAATCAGTTAGCTATCTTTTTGGGGGCTTATTTCTGGGTTTTCTATTCTGTTTGATTGGTCTATAGGCCTATTTTTGTGCCAGTGACATACTGTTTTGATTATCACAGCTTTGTAATATATTTTGAAGTCAGGAAGTGAAATGCCTCCTATTTTGTTCTTTTTTCACAGTATCATTTTGGCAATATGGGGCTTTTTATGATTTTAGACAAATTTTATGATTCATTTTTTTCTATTTCTGCCATAGGGCAGGTATCACCACACCCTGATTTTTTATTTCTGTGAAGAATCTCTCTGGTATTTGATAGAAATTAGATTGAATTTGTAGATTAACTTGGTAGGATTCACATTTTGATTACATTAATTTGTCCAATCCAGAAACATGAGATGTCTTTTCACTTTTTTTTATCATTTTCAATATCTTTTTAAAAATATTTTCTTTGTGGTTATTATAAATGGGATTGCTTTTTTTTAATTCTACTTCAATCTGTTCATTATTAATGTTTAAAAATGTTGTAGATTTTTGTATACTGACTTTGTATCCTGCCACTTTACTGTATTCACTTATCACTTTGAGTTTTTTTTTTTTTAACACATTCTTTTGGATTTTCTATGTATGTAATTGAATCATCTGCAAATAGAGATAATTCACTTCTTTTTCTATTTGAATGACTTTTATTTTACTCTCTTCTCTAATTGGATTGGTTAAGACTTCAAGTACAAGATGTGTGCTGGCACCAATACTCAGCTTTACACATGGGCAGGGCTCAGGAAATTCTGTTGCTTTATAAATCAGTTGTTAGATTGCTATAGTTAATATATATGATGTAATAAAAAAATAAGTTTAAAAAGAAAGATTTAGCATGTGACTGGCTCCTGGTAGATCTTTAACAAATGTCAACTGAAAAATCTGACTAGGATGGGAAGGTTAATTTTTTTAACTGCCAAAACATAGTGCACTCTCCAGAGAGAGAAAGCTCCTCCAGTGAAGCCTGGTAATACCACAATCCTTTTTCCTCCATTTCTCTATCCCACCAGGATTTACATGTGTGAATGTTTACCTGGTATGTTTCTTAAGCAGGCTTTTCTTTAATTCAACTGTGGTTGCCCATGTGGAATATGGCTTTCTATGTACAGTGCTGAACTGCTGCACTATGAGGTCAACCCTCAAGTAGTATTTGAAACCATTTTCTTTAATAAAAGTCCACAGAATGGCAAATCCCATTTACTACTTCATAATAAAAGTAGTTTATTTAAGGATAAAATCTGGATTCAAACTCTTAGAAAAACCCAGCAGGTGGCATGGTGGTTAAGGCACTGGATTTCCACATGGCCTATTGTGGTTTGAGCACTGGACCTGAAAATCACACTAGGCTCACGTGTATGTGTGCCCAAAATCCTGAGAAGAAATTGGAGGAGAAGAGATTGTGATGTGGCCATTCCTCCTAGTGGGTATGATTTCTCATTTTCTGTCTCTCTGTTTCTTTCTAGCAAGTACATATGCACCCTATGGCAAAACAAATAAAAAAAAAATAACAGTGGAGATTTTTCAAATTTTTAAATTTTCTCTAGTGAGATGTAAAATATATATGTTAACTATGATCTTATTTCTCAAATAATTTTGGCATAAATAAGCTACTTAAATTATTAAGAAAGTATTGCTATAGTTACATAATTTAAATTTGTTTTCATTAATACATGCATACATAAGAAAAAAACCTAAAAATTGAACAATTGGACATATCAAATATGATCAGCAGATCACCAGGAGATAGCCTCGTCATTGGCAGTATACAGTGATGCTGGGAAATGGTTATTTATTCAGGGACTACATTTCCCAGCCTCCCTTGTATCCATATATTTACATGTGGCTGATTTTGCCAATGGGAAACGGTTAGAACTAATGTATGTTACTTCTCTGTCAAGACTGAAGAAGTGGGTGTGAATTCTTCACTCTTCCTTGATTATTAATTTTTTCTCTGGTCCTATCAGCACTATATTTGGCAGAAACAAACTCCTCTGGAGTAAATATCACCTTTTTACAGATTTAACACTGGCAAAAAAGGTCTTTTTATTCTTGTTATGATAGCTATTTCAAAAAGAGTGTAGGAAAAGAGGGGCCTAAAATGTACATTCAAGTCATATCACTTCATTCAGCAAATACATTCTGGTTGGTGTCCACTCTGTTCTGGGCACTATCGTGGTCATTGAGACAGCGGCAGGAAGGAAATAAACATTCTCACTTTCAGGGAGAATTCAGCCTCTCAAGATCTCACTAGGAAATTATCTTATCTATTCATTTTGAATTTTATCTTACCTGGAATTACGTGCATTTAATTTGATTGGCTAAATTTTGACATATAAATGAATAAAACTAAAGTACTATGTGCATCTAAGAGATTTCATATGATGCTCTTCATTCAAACACGGTAAGCCTTCACTGAGAATGCTTAGACATCATTCCTATATGCAACAATTTCTCTGTACCTCCATATTTCAACTATGGAACATGAAGAGAGTTTTAAAATCCCTAAGGCCTTGCATAACAACTTTACTGATTTTTTAAGCCCTAAGCACAATATAACATTTCTGTACTATATTCTTCATTTAAAAAATTAGTTGACATATCCAGTCATCTCAAACTCTCTTGCTCATAATTTTTTTTTTTTGAGAGGTTTTTGCTATAGGGCACGTGCGCTCACCAGACAGACAGAGACAGAAAGTGAGAAATCACCTCCTGGGTGATTCTCCTCTCTGGGTCTTGGGCACGCACACACACGTGCCTGGCGTGAGTTTTAAGCCACTGGGTCCAGGACGCGACATAGCCATTATGCCAACTGCTGGTGGTCCCTTCTTGCTCATAATTTTAAAAGCTATTGCCATGACCAGTCTTAGGGGCTGCTATAGCAAGAGAAAAAACATAAGCAAGTTTCAAATACTGTACATTTATTTTCATATGTTGGTCTGAGTAATTAGATCAAATTATTTCTAAAATAATAGTTATGTAGTACTTCCATCTTTATAATATAAAAGTCCATAATAATAAATATACAATATTATTCCATTCAAAACTCTGTTATTCAGGACATTCTTTTATTTTTAACTTATTTTGACTTTATTATACTCATTTTTTTTCAGAATACCCTGTATTTTGGCTCAATCAAGCATATCAACATATGTGTTAATGTCAACAAATAATTTTCCATTTCTTGTTTCCTGTATATTTTGCCTTTTTTCCCATCCTTGATTCCCTATCTCCCCCTCTGCCATCTCCCACCCTCCTCCCACACTGTGTCTGGTATCTATTGTTGCTTTCTATGCCTCCCCCATTTTATTGTTTCACTAAATATCTTAATAAATCTAAATATTTTCAACAGCAAGCACAGTACATTTTTTTTTTTATTTACATTCATTCACTGTACATCATTATAGCATACAAAATGAGATTTTTCCATTGAGAATACACTGTATATTGGCTCAATCAAGCACATCAACATATGTGTTATTGTCAACAAATCATTTTCCATTTCTTGTTTTCTGTATATTTTGCCTTTTTTCCCATCCTTGATTCCCTATCTCACCCTCTGCCATCTCCCACCCTCCTCCCACACTGTGTCTGGTATCTATTGTTGCTTTCTATGCCTCCCCCATTTTATTGTTTCACTAAATATCTTAATAAATCTAAATATTTTCAGTAGTAAGCATAGCTTATATATACATATCCATGAACACAAGTCTGACTTTAGGCATAAACCTCAGTGAATAGAATGAACATACTATAAAGTAGC
>NW_006159904.1:2609072-2645682 GCF_000334495.1 Tupaia belangeri chinensis | reverse complement strand
GTGTGTGGATGAAGAGGAGTTATCCTTTTCCCTTGGAGGAGAGGTATTTTCCTGCTTCCCCATATTTCTTGTGGTCCTGCAGTGATTTCTAGTCATCTGGTGGATGGTCGGTTTCTTCCCAAACTTGGAAGTTCAAGCACATGAGTTTTGTATGCTGGAGGCCAAATTATCAGTGGGACCTCTTCATTTCTCCGTTTCCCCCAAAATGCTAGATCGCAGGAGCCATGGAGCTGTCTCTTGCAGAAGGTCTGTTCTCTCAGGACATTCTTTCTGGATCATTTCTGTTTGAATTACAGAGTTAATAAAAGGGAAGAGGGAGGTTAATCATCAACAGTTCATGGGAAGTGTGTATTATGAAAAACTACTAATGAATTTCAATTTTTTTTACTCTAAAATACATTTAAATTCCATGTTCTCACTATTTTTTTTAAATTTCCTTATATATGACTCCTCATTTATTCAGTATCACTTCTAACATTGGTGCTCACTGCCGCCATGCCATGTCTATGTAAATGCTGACTCATCCCTGATTTTTTTAAAAAAAATTATTAATTTAGTCAGAGAAAGAAAAGCACTCTCTACAGGTTTTCTGTGATCCAGGTTTCAGTGTTCACAGGTGATTCTCCTTTCAGCCTCAGCTTTTCACCCAGAGTGTGGCAATACTTTTTTTTTTTTCCTTTTGTTTTGTTTTGTGTGCGTGAGAGAGAGAGAGAGAGAGAGAGAGAGAGAGAGAGAGAATGCCACAATCTTTTTGTCGTCCATCCCCATTCCATCAAGATTTGGGGCATGCTCACACATCCAGCATATTTTTCAAGTCACTGGAGCTGAGACTCCAACTGCAGTGGGCGATGTGTCCAATTTTCTATGGTAGTACTTAACACCTGCACTATAGGGTAGATCTTTCTTATTTCTTATTTAAAGTGGAAGTTTAACTTATGTCTGAGTAAACTGCCACATTCCAGTAATAGCTCAGGGGACTCTGATTACAAGTCACTTCCTCATAGAGAGGCTCTGTTCTCTGTAAAGCAGTTTAGGTGCCTAAGGCCTTTTGATATCAAAGATCTATGTCACTGTAGCAAAAGCAATAATACTTGCAATTAAATTAATTGCTAGTTTGTTCAAAAAGATAGTCATTAAAGAAATCCTGTAAAACATTGGATCACTAGGTAGTGACTTATCTGTGCATACCTCATACTCAGGACAATGTGACTTATTCATGTCAACACAGAAAAGACAAGGACAGGCTGAATGTGACTCCAGAGCTCCTGAGATGGGTAGAGGCAGGGGAACTAATGAGTGTCATAATTAACTCTAGAGTATGAATTCCAGAAGGGCCATTATTGGCCAAAGACAAAGGGTAGTAATAGAATTTCAAACCAGGCATTCATTATTTACTAAATGAAGTCTGAAGCCCATCATGACCCGTATTCTGTTCCACAGGTTGTAGATAGAAAGATGAAAAATCAGACACTTCCCTGGAAAAGTCTCCAGACTAGCAGGGAAAAGGGACCAACAAAGAAACAATTACGATATAGCACTCAAAGTGCCCCAGAGAACACAAAGTTCTATCAAAAGTGTAGGAGAGAGTCTAAATTCAGACAATGGGCACTAGTCAGTGATCTGGTGGGTATTTGTCTTCTTAATTAGCCTGTCATGAGCTATCACATTAATAGACAAATTGTAGTTGGGGACTTGGATTCAATTTTGGATAAGAAGTAGTTGTGGGGACCAGCAGATGGTATAACATTATGTTGCTGGATTCCCACATGGCTGACTGCAGTTCGAGTCCCTGACCTGGAGGCTTCAGATCACACCAGGCAAGTGTGCATGCACGCCCAAAATCCTGGGAGGAGAATGGAGGAGAGGGGATTGTCATGGGGCCATCCTTCTATAAGGTGATTTCTCACTTTCCCTCTCACTATCTCTGTCTCTCTGTCTCTCTCTCTCCTATGAGTGCACATGCGCTAAGACAAAAACATCTCTCTCTCTCTCTCCTATGAGTGCACATGCCCTAAGACAAAAACATCTTAAAATAAAGAAAGAAAGAAAGATAGAAGTAGTTGTGAAGCATCTGACAACTATCTCTTGTAATCTCTTCTAGGGTCTAGAACAGGACTTCAATTTCAGTGGAACATTGGTACCAGGGATAGTAACTGACCATGGCAAAGAACAGAGAAAAATTAAAAGCTAAGGTGTATAGAAAGGGATATTCCTTTAACAAAGAAGAGAGAGATAGAACAGGGGTATTTCTTAGTGGGTTGGGATTCTAGTAGAATTCACATCACCACCCTAAAGAAGGAGAGCTAGGTGAAGCTGTAATCCAGACGTTAGAGTTGCCTAGTGGATCTCAGATCTTAGAGGGTAACTGAACCCTGTTCTTCAGTAGATGACAAGGGTTATGTCTCCTACTTTATCTCTGATCTAGGACAGTACTGACTCAGGACTCGGAGAGTGACTGAACCCACATGTCAAGGTGCCAGTTTGCTTCTCTCTGAGAATTTGGACATGTAGGCACAAAGCAAACAAAGTCAGATGAAGGACATTTAAAGAGGTTATCAGACGTCATTGTGGGAAACTCTTTAAGATGAAACACTAATACCACTACTCTGCAGACCATTCTACCATCCTTCACTGGCCACCACAGTAATAAACCAAGTAATTTTTAATAAGTCAGACCTATAAAAAAAACTGGTGTCTTCCCTAGGAGAATTGTCACTGAAACTTGATTTTTCCATAAACAAACAAATCAATTAACCAACTACACTGAAGGTATTTTTATGTCTTCCATACGGACTGTAAATGCCATGCCCACAGACTGTTAGAAAGGCACATGAAACCCTTGAGCAGCACTGACTTGTAGCACTCTGAATTGACTCTTTTATTAATAATATGTTTTAAAATAAGCATTCTCTTTTATAGATGACATTTCTGATATGTCATCTTATTTTCATTCTTCCACATAAAGAAAATTATTTTTATTTTATTTTATTTATTTTATTTAGGTTTTTGCCATAGAACTCACGTGCTCGCCAGAGTGAGACAGATAGAAGGAAAGTGAGAAATCACTCCCCCTTCCCAAGGGGTTTGGTCATGCTGCAATCACTTCGCCTCCATTCTCCTCTTGGGATTTTGGGCACGCACGCACATGTGCTCAGTGTGAATTTTAAGCCGACAGGTCCAGTACTCGAATTGCATTAGACTATGTGGGAGTCCAGTGAAGTAACCATTACACCATCTGCTGGTCCCCATAAAGTTAGTTTTAAAACAAGTCTGGTTATTTCTTCCACAAGAGAGAAAGGAGAGAGAAAAGGAGAGTTAGGCACCCCCTACAGAGTCCTCACACTACAATCTACCCCCAGCCTCAGCCAGCCTGGGTCATGATACATGTGCATGCCTCCTGTGTCCAGAGAGGCCTTGGGATGCAAATGTGGGGCCTTCCCAGGTGGATCCAGCATCGCAAAGTATTGCACTACCGCTGTGCCACCGTCTGACTCCGTTTTATTTTTTTTCTTACTGTAAAATAACACCACTCATCATGTATAAGCACTCTGCTTGGCATCCAGAACAGTGCTTGCACTCTGTGAATATTTGCTAATGCAATGACTGGAAGGTCACAGGTGCCATGGCATTACCAGGTTGTCTTTAACAGCAAAAATTAAGTCCTTTGCAAACTGATTTAAAGATAAATTACTGTGGAAGCTTTTTGGGCTTTACCCCAGGTGTCTTGGTGCACAGCCTTAGTGACACACTCATTTCTCTAGGTGCCAGGAGTGCCAGCAGCTGAGGACTGATGGCAGAGAACTTCCCAGGCATGACCCTCAGTCAAAGAAGCTATGGGCTGCCTGTGTCCAGTGATGGTTGATTTAGAGTACAAAGTTGCCTCCATTGGGACATCTCTGAAATGTTATCTTAACACCAGTGCTCTCTGTGAGAAGAACTGAAAGCTTGATTTTCATCGCGTACCACCTCCACTTCTCCGTCTGTCTGCTCCTCTACAGATGATGTTGTTCCTCCAGAAACTCTTTAGATAGCCCTCTGTGCAAATTTCTATCCAGGGTCTGTTCCCCTGAGACCTGACCTACAACAGTTGGTATCAGGAGCACACCACAAAATAATTTAAATGGGGATTTGGAACTGAACAACCTCTGGCGAAGCCTGTAGATAATTCTGATGGACACAATGTGTGTGTGTTTGTGTGGGCGTGTGGGGTGGGGTGTTACTAGCCTCTAGTGGATAGCAGCCAGAATGATGCTAAATATCTTGCAGTGGGAATCAGATGGGGGCAGAGCTGTAAAATGTGATGCTCTGTGAGGATAAACCATAGGGAAGGTTCCTGGTTCATGTTCAGAGACCTTCTTGAGTCCAGGGCAGGGAGTGCCCATGATCCAGGGCTGGCTTGAGGTAGGGGGCGGGGGTAAATTGTGGCATCAAGACCCTGTTAGGGGTTATATCTCTTCATCTCTCTCAGTCATGAAAGAAATAAATGATTAAAACAAAATCCAGAAAGCACAGAACAACCCCCTGCTAGCAAGAATGATCATGTCATTAAATTTGAGGATATAAAACTCAATTTATGGTAGAAGAGAATGTACTCTCTGTAGTTTTAGAGGTGTTGGAGAGAGTGGGGAAAATTAGCAAGTGTAAGGACGATAAACTGAAATGGCTCTTGCTGTGAAAGTTCGAGGTTGATGGCTCACTGCTTCAAGAAAACTGCGTGAAAGTCAAGAGCCCTTTGGCAGCATTTAAAGGGACACATCTTCTGCTGAAAATCCTAGGCATGGAGCCCAATGCTTAGCTGCAAGAGTAGTGGACTTCAGAGAAGTCAGAATTCTCTACCTGAAAAAGTCTGCTCTGTCAAGATCAGAGCTGAGATTGGGACAAGTTGAGCCTGAGACTTGGGATGTGATATTTGGGTTGACTCACTTGAAAGTCTTATAACCCAAGTACCCACCCACACTTTTGGCCTGCATAAGTCCCACACCCCCAACTTCACCCCTGCTTCAAGATGTTACAGAACACCCTGCCTTACAAAACAATGTGTGGTCCCTTTAGGATCTCTACCACCCTCCCCTGATGAAGACCACCAATGGCTAGCACCAAGTAACAACAAAATCCATCCCACAAAGTACTGGCTTGCTGAGAGAGAAAAGAAGCTGTATCTGGCAGTCATGGGACCTGGGCAACGTAGTATATGTGGGACCTTTCCAGGGGGTGCTGGAGGGAGGGGAACAGAATAAAAAGTTGGATAAGGGAGAGCTTATTAATATAAAACTACTCTCCTAAAATACAGGACAGAATACTCTGAGAAGGACCTTAGAAAATGGAGTTAATTGATTTCCAGGTTGTTTCTTAGAAACTTGGAAAATAAAGGTTCACATTAAGTGAAGCAGAAATGCTAGAATTGCCATTGCAGATGGCAGATGACAGGAACAAAAGGCCCAGAGAAGTGGAGACTAAGTTGATGTGCTACACAAAGACTACTGCTGTGGAATCTTAGCACACCTAGCGTAATGAGGAAGCCCAGTTCTACGATAACACCTCACATCATCAGCCCTGGCCTAAAAGAGCCAACCACCACTAAAGCATCTCTGCGATGTCGCTACTCTTCCACCACCTTATTGATTCATAAACCGTGTATTCTGGGTTGGTGAGTTTTCTGATCTCATGTAGGTCTGACCTCAAAACCCATGTCCTTTCAACTACACCTAGTTTCTCCTTAAATAACAAAAAGAAAAAGAAATACGACCTTCTTCCCCCGCAAAGTCCCCATATTTCCATCCTTTATCATCTGAATGAGCATTACCCTGAGGCCAACCTGCTCCACAAAGGACAGGAAAACTCATTCCAGCTACACCAAATCTGCTGCTTCCACTGATGTATCACCAGAGAAACATGCCTGTATCCTCCATCTTGAGGAAAAAACACTCCCCCTTGCTTTCACAGGTCTTCCCAGCCACCCCAATTTCCCTGTACCTCAACTGATTGCCTCAATTCCCAGGTGTTCATCTGACTTACTCTGCTTAACTTCTAAGATCAAAGAAGAGTAAACTTTTTTTTTTTTTTTTTTTTTAGATTTTTGCTATAGTTTTGTGCACTCTCCAGTGAGATAGACAGCCAGCCAGTCAGCCATCCCCAGGAATGGCCACACTTCAATCTCTTCTCCTTCATTCTCCTCTCAGCATTCTGGGCGTACACACACCTGGAGTGAGTTTCAAGCCTCCGGGTCCAGGACTTGAACTATGATTGACTACATGGGAGTCCAGCAATGTAAGCATTATGTCATCTGCTGATCCCAAGACTGAACATTTAGGATGTTAATCTCATACATGTTTGAAGTCATATATTATGAAATATGATTGATTTTAGTCAACTGACAGAATCTATAAAACATACAGTAAATGAAACACTTAGTCATACTTTTTACATTTTCTTGCCAAAGGGCATGTACATTTGTCATAGAGAGTAAGTGAAAGGGAGAGGAGAAAGTGTTCTCCATGAGGCATGGTCACGTTGCAATCCCTTCTTCTCCATCTCTCTCTCCTTTCCAGATTTTGGGCAGGCATGTCCAAGCATTAAGCATGTTTTTCAAACTGCCAGGTCCAGGACTCCAACAGTGTGATCAGTCATGTGGGATCCAGCCCCCTAATTGCCAGGCCACAGGCTGGCTTCAATTATATATTAACTTTCATGTATTTGAAAGTATTTGAATTATAGTTTTATACTTTCACTGGGGAACATCTTCATCTGTCTATGGATTTCTAAAGGAGGTTTTTGTTTGTTTTGTTTAGTTTATTAGGGAATGTTTTAATTTTATACATTTCATTGAAATTTGGGGTAGTATATCTTGGCAATGTCACCCAGCATGTTGCTTTCCTTTCTCTTAAATACAGCCAAAAATAAAAAGACTCACACATCTTATGCAAATAAAGTTATTTTAACTGGAAAATATTTTGCATGTCGGCTTATCATATGATTCAGGTGTAAGATGTGTTTTATCTGGTTTATTCCCTTTCAGGGGAGCTTCACAGCTGTCTAGGACAAAGTGTTTTCGGTCTCAATGTTGAGCTCTATTTGAGAGACTCAATGCAACAAAAGAGGAAAAGGGAAAAAAAGAAAACAGATACTTGACACCTGTCATTGAACGTAATGTTTCAATTACATTGTATATTATGTTCTCTAGATGAGAAGGAATAGCTGTAAGAACATCCAAACTTTCAATAAAACTAGAGTGAATAACTCAACAAGGAGTCCAAAAAATTTACTTCATCAAAGAGATAGAATAAGCTCACTAAACAGATGAAATATATGAAATGTTGTATTTTGTGGAAATGAGCTAAAAAGGAACAGGAGCATGAAGGCTTTTCCAATGTTCTTTAGCAATTGTATATCTACATATATATTTTGTTCCTGTAAATATAATTGCAACCTAATTTACAATAGATAAGGCTGCTTTTTTTTTCTTGGTTTCTAGGTTATAGCTAATCACAGCAACTAGATTTTAGTCAATCACAGGCGTCTGCCTTTTAAACTGTGTTAATACAAATAAAGGTTAGAATTTAACCAACCTGAATTGTTCTTTTGCTTCATCCCTTCACTTTCATTTCTGTACATCATTTTTCTCTTCTAGAACCTAAAATACCGAGGTGACCATGAGGCTACCTGGACTTGCCTGAAAGTTGGTCTGAGAAAACTGCCCAATTCGAATCCTGTTACGACTTGCTCAATTAAACACCACTAAATAAAATAAGCTAGATTTTTCTTTTTACACTATACAATGAAACAAATTCTGAACCAAATTATATAGAAAAAGCATTTGAAAACCTAGGTGCTGAATTTTTAAGGGCCACATATGCATGATTTGATTTGTGGTATTCTGGGGATATGTTTAAGCAGAGAGTTTCTATTTCACTTATGAGCATCATAGAACACTTGTTGGTATCACTTACCCTTCGCGCAATAACAGACCAGAAATGATTACTGGTTTCTGCTTTACTAAGAAGCCTTAAAATTTGCAGAAGACATGTTCATATTGGAATCTGAATAGTGACTTTTGTAGTGGAGTTCAATTTAATGAACTTTTTGGGGGGATGTGCTGTGATATTTTACTTTTATTTTACGCATTCAATCACTATACCTCACTATAGATTGCACAGTGAATTTACCCCACATGAATACACTTCACACCAGTCCAGGTGAAGATATTATACATGTTATCATCACCAGATTATCATCCATTTCTGTGTCTCATAAATATCTTGCTTCTCTATTCTTCTTCTTGATTCATTCCCTTCCTCACACTTTCCGCCTTCTCCGATCATCTTCCCTCACTGTCTCCAGTATCTATAACCATTTTCCATGATTCTATATACTATAATCTTTCATCTTCTGCCATCAAGTGTGGACAGTTGTATTGAGACATATAATGTCTTTCTTTTAAAGCCTAGCTTGTTTGTAGACTTTTGTTTTGGTTCCAGGTCTTAATCGTGAATAATGCCACAAGAAACATAAATATGCAAGCCTTTTCTGACTGAGTGTTCTCCAAAACTTGGAGTAGATATGCAGAAGTGGAACTCCTGGGTCATATGGTAGTTCTATTTGTCAATCTTTAAGGAACCTCCATATCGTTCTCCACAGTGGCTGGACCAATTTGCATTCCCACCAACACTGTAGGAGAGGTCCCTTTTCATCACAGCTTTGCCAGCACGTATCGTTTTTGTTTGTTTGTTTGTTTTTAATCTTAGTCATTCTGTCTGGGGTTAGGTAGTATCTCATTGTGGTTTTGATTTGTATCTCCCTTATTATAAAGGATGTTGAGCATTTTTTTCATTTGCTTTTTGGCTGTTCATGTGTCTTCCTTATAGAGTTGTTCATCCAGTTCCTTTTCCCATCTTTTAATCGGGATGGTCATACTTATTTATTTATTTATTTATTTATTTATTTATTTTTGGAGAGATTTTCACTGTAGGGCACGTGCGCTCGCCAGCCAGACAGAGAGAGACATAGAGACAGAAAGCAAGAAATCACCCCCCAGGGGAGATAGTCACGCCGCAATTCCTTCTCCTCCATTCTCCTCTCGGGATCTTGGGCACGCACGCACACGCGCCCGGCGTGAGTTTCAAGCCACCGGGTCTGGGACACGAACTGCGGTCGACTACGTGGGAGTCCAGCAACATAGCCATTACGCTAACTGCTGGTTCCCTATTTATTTATTTTTGAGTAAACTTCTTGAAGTCCCAGTGTCTTCTGGTTATCAGTCTCTTATCTGCAGCATAACTTAAATAATAATATTTTCCCATTCTGAGGGTTATCAATCCACACTAATGACTGTGTCTTTTGCTGTGCAGAAACATCTTAATCTTATATAATTCTTTTTGTCTACTTTTGGGATTATTGCCTGTACTTTGGGGGTCTTATTTAAGAATTCTTTGCCTATTCCAATATCTTCCAGAGTCTCCCCAGTGTTTTCCACAACTAATTTTTTGTTTTGAGGTCTTGAGTTTAGATCTTTGATCCATTTTGAGTTGATTTTTGTTAATGATGAGAGGTAAGAGTACATATCCATCTTTCTGCAGGTGGATACCCACTTTTTCCATGACCATTTGCTAACGAGGTTTTCCTATTTCTACTAGATTGACTGGAGCTTTTGTCAAAAATCAGTTGGCTGTATGTTTTGGGGTTTATTTCTGAGGTCTCTATTCTGCTCCATTGGTCCATATGTCTGTTTTTGTGCCAATACTAGGCTGTTTTGATTATCACAGCTTTGTAACACACAGCTTGGGGTCAGGAAGTGAGATGCCGCTTATTCCATTCTTCTTGCTCAGGATTGCTTTGGTTATATGGGGTCTTTTATGATTCCAGAAAAATTGTATGATTGTCTTTTCTAGGTCTGTGAAGAATGCCTCTGGTCATTTGATGGAGATTGCATTAAATTTATAGATTAATTTGGGTAGAATTGTCATTTTTATTACATTAATTCTTTTGATCTAGAAATACGGGATGTCCTTCCACTTTTTTTGTGTCATTTTTTTATTTCTTTTTAAAGATTTTTATAGTTTTCCTTAAAGATGTCTTTGACTTCTTTGGTTAGATTTATTCCTAGGTATCTTATACTTTTTGTGGCTACAGTAAATGGGATTACTTTCTTTAGTTCCACCTCAGTCTGCTTGTTCACATATAGAAATGATACAGATTTTTGTATATTGATTTTGTACTCTACAACTTTAATGGACTCATTCATTACTTCTAGAAGTAATGAAATACTTACATGGATACCCTTGGGTCTTCTATGTATTCAATCATGTCATCTGGAAATTAAGATAATTTCACCTTGGCAGAGGAGGGAGCTGGAAGTGGGAGGATCTGGGCACCAAGAGATGGTTGGTAGACAGTAGAGGTTCTAGGTCAAACTCTAGCCTCATTTCACTGGCTGCCGCTACCGTGCAGGAGCCAGGAATAATGGCAGAGAGGGCACTGGAAATGGGAAAATCTGAGCATCTGGAGACCACTGGGAGACCATGGAGGTCCCAAGGCAACCTCTGGCCTCAGTCATTCTTACTGGCTCTTAATTAACATTTTCATTTCTCTAAGAAATGTATTAACATTTTTTGTCATTTACCTAATCATTAATTAGTAATAATATATAATTGTAAGTAAGTAATAATCCAATCACACAGTTATCAAACTTTCACAAGTATCTGCTATACAATATAGGTACTATACCACACAGAACAAAGCCAATAAAATAAATTGTGACTTCATAATTACATCCTCAGATTTTCTAAAACATCCAAAAAACATACTTTTTCTCTTTTTTTTTGGGGGGGGAATAGTCTTTACCGAAAACCTGGGGATAAATAAGAGGAATTGCAATATTCAAAGAGTCCAAAGGAAAAGAATAAAGTGAATATTTTATTTCTTAGCCTTTCTTACTTCACAAAATCAGCCTTTCTGTTTTCTTTCCTAATTTTTTCATAGTAAAAATTTCATTCGTGCTCCTTTTAGGAATACATTCCATGTTCTACCAATAAAATATAACCTATTCTTTCAACCTGAATGACTTCTCTCCACTGAGACAGTTGGTTACAATAATCTACAATATTCTATTTTATTGTGCAGTTGCCAAAACTTAAATTCTTCCAAAAATAGCTCATTGGATTGGAGGTAATATAACAGAACACTCACCTGGTCATTTCCAACGTCCCAACACAAGATTACATTGTGTGTTTGGAATTTCAAGCCCAGTGCAATAGTACTATGTGACTGGCTTAACAATTTGAGTCCAGCTCCACCAGGTAAAGTGACAAAACACCTTGCGGTTCTTCTTGCAGTCTTCCAGTGTATAAAGGTAACTTCTGGGCAAGCATACATGAGTGTGTGCAGGGCCTGTAAACATCAAGTCTCAGACACATTTTGAGAAATGTATACAAAATAAATATATAGATAATAAAGTCTCTAAATATTTCCCTATTCATAATGGTTGTACTCTTTTATATTATACACAGAACTTATCCTACCTAAGAAAAGCCATCAAGGTATTTATTTATGTACTTATTTAGTTTGTTGTTAAATAAAAGTGCTTGCCAGTCAGCCTCATACCCTAGTGGTTAAGGGAACTGGATCTCACATGAATGACCACAGTTTGGATCCTGCCCTTGTAGCATGGAAGACACACTAGATAAGAATAAATGTGTGAATACTGACTAATTCTAAAGTTTATATGGATATAAAAAAGACCTAGAATAATCAAATCAATACGGAAAGAGAAGAGCAAAGTTGGAGTACTGACACTTCCTGACTTCAAGATTAATTTTAAAGAAGCAGTAATCAAGATAGTGTGGTATTAGTTAAAGAATAGATAGACCATTACAATAGCATAGAGGTCCCAGAAATGCACTCACACAAATATATGCAACTGGTCTTTGTATATAGAAGCAAGGATAGTTCAATGGAGAAAGGATAGCTTTTTCAAAAAATGATGACAGACCAACTGGATATCTGTATTTAAATATAGTTATGGGTCGAGAATCCCTTATCTTAAATGCTTGGGATCAGAAGCATTTTGGATTTGGGATTTTTCCGGATTTTGGAATATTTGTATAAACATAATGAGATATCTTGGGGATGGGACCCAAGTCTAAACATGAAATTTTGATTGGTTCCATGTGTAACAGATAAGTGTTATACAGAGAGTCAAATTACACATGACTGACTAGGGTTCAAGTCCAGCTCTGGAGGCTCAAAGAATATTAATACACTAAGCCAGTATGCAAATATAGAAAATATTTGTAATATATATGTAAGATAAGGAATTGTTACCCAAAATATACAAATAACTTTTAAAGCTCAACAGTAAGAAAACAAATAATCGAATTTAAAATTGGGGGAAAAAATCCTGTATTTACCAAGGAAGAGACACAGTGGCAAAGAAGCATATGAGAAGATGCTCAACATTATTTGTCATTAGGAAATTACAAACTAAAATAATAGTGAGGTACCACTTCAGGATGACTAAAACTCTGAAAATTGACAATATCAAATGTTGTGAAGAATGTGAAGCCATAATGCTCATTCATTGCTAGAGAGAATATAAAAATGGTACTTTAGAAGACAGTGGTGGGACCAGCAGTTAGCATAATGGCTATGTCACTGGACTCCCACGTAGTCAACCACTGTTCGAGTCCCAGACCTGGTGACTTAAACTTACCCTGGGCATGTGTGCGCTCGTGCCCAAGATCCTGAGAGGAGAATGGAGGAGAAGGGATTGCGGCATGGCCATCCCCTGTGGGGGGTGATTTCTCGCTTCGTGTCTCTCTGTCTCTCTCCGTCTGGCTGGTGAGCGCACGCGCGCGCGAAGTAAAACAAAAACCTCCCCAAAAAAAAAAAAAAAAAAAAAAAAAAAAAAAAAAAAAGAAGAAGACAGTGGCAATTTTCCATAAAGTTAAAAAAGTCTTACCATAATAGCTACTGAATATGCCCTTAGATATTTACCCAACTGAGTTGAAAACTTATGCCCACATGAAAGGCTTTACAGGTAAGTCTACAGCAGCTTCATTCTTAACCAACAAAGACCAGATACAACCAAGGTGTGCTTCAGCAGATAAATGGATAAGCAAATTATAACATATCTATAATATCAAATATTAATCAGAAATACAAAGAAATCAGCTCTCAAGCTATGAAAAGAAATGGAAGAAACTTACAAACATATTGCTAAGTGAAAGAAGCCAATATAAAGGCTAGTTACTGTAAGAGTACAACCATGACACTCTAGGAACAAAGAAAAATCATGGAGTCATAAAAGTTCAGTGGGTGTCAAGGATCTTGAAGACCAGGGGTTATGGGAAGAATGAATATGTGACACACAGGATTCGGGGGGCAATGAAACTATTCTGAGTGACATTGAAGGGATGGATGCATGACACCCGTTTCTCAAATGAAAAATGTACAACAGAAAGGGTGAATTTTAAGGCAGACTATGGGGTTTAGTTAATAGAAATACGTGGATAGTGGCTCACTAATTGTAACAAATGTATGACGGGAATGCAAGGTTTAACAGTAGAGAAAAATGTAGGCAAGAAAGGTATATATAAAACTTCTTCACCACCCGCTCAATATCTTTGTAAATATAAAATTGTTCTTAAAGATAAAGATTATTATTCAAAAATATAAGAAAACAGATAACATTTAGCAAAATATGAATATTTTATTGATATAATTTTCCTTTCATTTTGAAGATAACTTCAAGAAAGCACGATTTGTCGGGAACCAGCAGTTAGCTTAATGGCTATGTCGCTGGACTCCCACGTAGTCGACCTCAGTTCACATCCCGGACCTGGTGGCTTACAACTCATGCCGGGCGTGTGTGCGTGCGTGCCCAAGATCCTGAGAGGAGAATGGAGGAGAAGGGATTGCGGCGTGACCATCCCCCCGGGGGGTAATTTCTCGCTTTCTGTCTCTCTGTCTCCCTCTGTCTGTCTGGTGAGAGCACGCGCCCTATAGCGCATTTAAAAACCACAATGTGAGTGCTAGGTGTACTCCTTGCTCCTGGCTTCCTGATCGTCTCAGCAGGCAGCACAGGGACTATGTATACACACATACATATGTGTAAGTCCACTTACAGTCGTACCTCTTTCTATACCCATCTATCTATGTATGTAAAAATCATGAATTTTACTATTCTAACACAATACTTCAGGATTTATTTTCACCATACTCTTGTTTTCCTGAAGCAGCTCCTGTAATTACCACTTAGTTTTTTTTATTCCTGTGTGTCACTAATTTTCTGCACATGAATCATCTCCTGCCTTAACCCTTCCACACTGGATTCTCCTTCAGGCCAGTCAAGGCTATGTCCCAAGCTGCAGTTCCTCTGATTATATGTTATTCTGTATGATTAAAACCTCTCTCCCATTGTACTCTGTCATATAGAAAAGAACAATATATTTAGTGTATTCTTCTTCCATTTAAAATGACATCCAGGGAGTATTATGTATGTTATTTATACAGGGCTGGCTACCTAATTTGTGGTACAGTGGAAAATAAAAATGCAGGAGCCTAGCAGGGGTGGGAAAATTAATCTCCTTTTTCTCTCAGCTGCCATCCTAACTCATGACTGACCAGATGACCTTCAAGAGATGGCACCTCCTTGCTGGTACAAACTCAGGCCATGAAAAAGAAACTTGCCCCCATAAAACATGCCATAGCACTGCCAATGCTGAAGTAGGATGACCAGCACCATGCCTCTCCTCTGGTCACGGCACAGCAGGCAACATGCGAGAGACCTGACCTTTCCCATGACCCTTGCCTGGGACCCTGACAGGGTAGAGGGAAACAGAAGATGTAAGACTTTATCAGTATGGCCTGGTTGCATCCCTGGGTGTAGAGGACAGAGGACAGGGTGGGGGCAAGGATAGGAGACAAGGTAGGATCTAGGGTCACAGGTCACAGAAGATGGAGAGTGGGCTGCTTGGATCTCCTCCCATGGAGTCATGGAGATTTGGGGAAGTGGTCATGCATGTTCATTGAGGCTCCAAGCCCCCAGAACCTGCTTTACTGCCAGGCATCAACTTCAACAGTTTAGTATCAAATTATAAATTAATTTATCTACTATCTATCTATTTATCTATCTATATAAATATGGATAGATATAAATAAATTCAAGATGATGACCAAGTGCATCATCTAAACTCCAAGTGAAGAACCCTTTTAAAAGTGGGGTGTCTACTATCGTTCTGGTCACATGTCTGTGAAGCTAGTGCTGTACCTATTGTGCAATGAAGGGAAGAGGATTTAACTTTGTCCTGCTCTTGGAAGAGTGGTGGTGGCAAAGCAACCCATAGGAACTTTAAGACAGAGTTAGCAGGAACAATGAGAAATGGAATATATGGCAAGAACCAGGTCATGGCTTGAAAGCACAGGTGGTGGAACAGATGGACAAGAGGCATCACCATCCCAGGACCGAGTCCTACTCTCATGTGGTAGGAATCAGAGTAGCAGGAATTGTAGCATCTGTGTAAGTGTGACAGGGGATGAAAACATTCAAAGGATGTTTTAACTATTATAGAATGCTGGTGACACTTGTACCTCAGTCTTTCCTACTAGTATATTAGCTCGCCAACGACTGAGCCCTGCAGAGGTTCTTACTTGTTTTGTAAATTGCTGGTATGTGCTTGGCACATGGGAGGTTCTCAACAAATGTCAGCTTAGTGAATGACAAGCACCCACACATGTTCAAACATCACATTCGAGGTAATTCAGCCTAAGCATTATTCTACTTGGTTTAACTCTAGGTATTATGAAAATATTTCTTTGTTCCTTCCTTGCTCAATTACGGTGCTCAGTAAAATTTTGCAGGTTGATCTAGGAAGAGAATCATTACTTTAAATATGTTTTTCTAGGCTATAATTTCTTCTGAGAACAACAAGATCAAAACCAAAACTAAAACAAAACAAAAAAATAGATATGCAATTAAAATTTTTTTTGAGAGTTTTTTTCGCTACAGGGTGCATGTGCTCGCCAGATAGACAGAGAGAGATATAGAGACAGAAAGTGAGAAATCACCCCCCAGGGAGGATGGTCACGCCACAATCCCTTCTCCTCCATTCTCCTCTCGGGATCTTGGGCACGCACGCACATGCGCCGAGTTAGGTCAGGGGGTCCGGGACACGACCTGCGGTCGACTACGTGGGAGTCCAGCGACATAGCCATTACAGTAACTGCCGATTCCCGATATGCAAGTTAAATTTTGGGACAGCCATTATCATTTGGGGTGGGCATGCATATACAAGTGAAGTGAGTGTTATTCTTTTTTTTTTTTTTTTTTTAGAGGTTTTTGCTATAGGGCACGTGCGCTCGCCAGACAGAGACAGAGAGAGACAGAGAGACAGAAAGCAAGAAATCACTCCCCAGGGGGTTGGCCATGCCGCAATCCCTTCTCCTCCATTCTCCTCTCAAGATCTTGGGCACGCACGCACACAGGCCCGGCATGAGTTTTAAGCCACCAGGCCCGGGACAAGAACTGCGGTCGATTACATAGGAGTCCACCAACATAGCCATTACGCCAACTGCTGGTCCCAAGTGAGTGTTATTCTAACCAAAAAGCAAGATAATAGCTTCAACAGTTTAATATAAAATTATGTTATGTTTACATTCATTTACCCAGTGCTAGATCTATTTCTGTAGATTGTGGCCAACAACTTTCTATTGCACTCATTGTAGAAATAGAATAGAAATAAATCGTAAATGTGGACAATCTCTGCTGTGTTGTAGATACTCCATTCTCTTCTCTAATCCATTTCTTAATCCGCCTCCCTGGGAAAGTGTAAGGTAGACATGCTACAATAGAATGTTTGAAGAAGAAATCTGCATTCCTTCCTTTCTATCTTCTGGAAAACATTAACCTTTAAATTAAAAATTAAACATTAAATGATCTGGATTTGCAATCCAGACCTAACCCAATGAAATTGTCTATTATCTGTGAACTTGCAAAAACAAAGTGCTTTAAGGACATTGTGATTTCTTTTATAGATCAAGAAAGAGACCTAGAGGTTGACACTTGGAATTCATTCCTTTGTCCCAGGTATTTGTCAGCAAGGTAGATGGCACTCTCAGATGGAGTAATTGAGGACAGTTTAATAAAAGAGCTATTTGTTAATACGAAGGCAATAATTGCACACAACAAAATCTTACTGTGGGAAAGAAGGGAAATATTCTTATGATTTTGTTTCTGGGCTAAGGAAATCAAAAAAGGATGACCCACTTTAGGCTTAGCAATAACAGGAGATTCTTAGCATTCTGTGTCTGAAAGGGAATAGGTAAGGGCTGGAACCCAGACAGAAATGCCATTGTGGCTTTAGGTGTAGCTGTGTTGTAGAAGAGAGATGCCACACAGATGACCCAGCCTCTGGCAGTGACTCACTCCCGCCAACCTGCAGCCTGGTGAGGGCTAGCTGGGGGATAAATATTCTGGTCTCACTCTCCTTCCACATGTGTATCTCCTTCTAATGCTTTCCATGGCCAAATCAAATGGAAGCCATAGGGAGCCTGTGAAGTTCAAGAGTCCATCCTTCCAGGGCATGGAGCAGGATGGGGAAGCACAGAGCGCGGATATGGGAGAAAAATGAAAAACCTCTTGCACGCTCAACCTTCAATTTGTTAAAGGTATTTCATCTTACAACAAATTTGAATCTCTCCTAAGACATAATTCTCTTCACAAGCAATATACTACATCATGGTTGAAGATACATGACCTCTTTAAGCTGGAGTTTCTTTATACTGCCTTTGCTCCCTGCTTTGGTTTACAAATATTCAAATCTTTTCCTATGTAAGGAATGAAAAATGCTGGATTCACATGAAATTTTCAAACCATTTCTTGAAGCAGTTATTTTTAAAAAACACTTTCAGTATCACAAATGTTGATAACATTTTATGGTATAAGATGATATCTACCTATGAATTTGCTAAGGATTCACTATTCTGTTTTTTAAAAAGTGTTTTCAGTAGGTCACACATATATTAAATTGAGGCATGAATTATTTTAATGGGGGTTGAAAGATGCTCTGGTTCTCAGAATGATAATCGAAATACAAGCATTGATAATTAATATACATTGAATAAAGCATCTGTTGGGATGAGTTTAAAAGGTTAATTACCTTAGAGGGTTTGTTATTCTGTCTTGTTGAAAACAATTCATGGTTATATTATTTTCATTTTAAAGACTTATTTAGATAACATTAAGAGAAAAAAATAACTACTCACTAATGAATTTGCAGGCAGAAAACATCTTAGATATTCTAAAAGTTAGGTAATGGAAATGGTGAGTTATTTGAATTTGTGCAAAGAAAAATCACTCTGACATCCTTACATAGTCTGACGACATTCTAATTCATTAGATGGCTTGTAACTAATACATAGCAGTTACAGGAAAAAAAAACTTATTTCTTTTTTTTTTTAGATTTTTAAAATTTAATTTGAATTATTCACTAATTTATTTTAATTTGACCAGATATACATACACATACACACACACACACACACACACACACACACACACACACGGGGAGAGAGAGAGAGAGAGAGAGAGAGAGAGAGAGAGAAAGGAAAAGTGAGAAAGCAAGCCACCAGGTCTGGGACTTGAAACATGGTTGGCCAAGTGGGAGTGTCCAGTGCCTTAAACACCATGCCATCTGCTGGTCCCGGAAAGAGCCTCATTTCACCTGTTCATTCACATCTAAAACCATTTCCATTATCTCCTTGGTCCTGGAGGAGTGCCTAACAGTAGTGATTGTTTTCCTTCCTTGCTGTCTGAGGCTGTGTCTGTTTTCCTTTAAACTCTATGTGGCAATTATTGCCTCTGTGCAGTTGAGGATGTTAGCTATAAATATAAGTTGACAATGTGCTGAACTGAAAGATAATGAGTAAAGAACAGATGAAGTCATGTTTATTAAGTCTAAATTTGATGAGAATGGAAAATGTAAGGATGGATCTTATGTATCTCAAATACCTTACTTGTCTTAACTCCATGGTGAGTCTACGTTTTTGTTTTACGTACAATAAATTCATAAGTATGAAGCATATACTAGTTCTTTAAAAACAACTTCAATGGGGACCAGCAAGTGGTGTGGTAGTTAAGGAACTGGATATTCCCACATGGCTGACCATAGTTCAAGTCTTAGACCTGGCATCTTGCTTTCTCACTTCTCTCTCTTTCTCTGTCTCTCTCTGGTCAAATTGAAATATATGAATCAATAAATAAAATAAAATAAAATAATTCTTTTTTTTTTTTTTTTTTGGAGGGTTTTTCACTATAGGCCCCATCGCCAGCAAGAGAAAGACAGAGAGAGACAGAGATAGTGAGAACTATAGGGCGCATGCACTCGCCAGACAGACAGAGAGAGACATAGAGACAGAAAGCAAGAAATCACCCCTGAGGAGGGATGGTCATACTGTAATTCCTTCTCCTCCATTCTCCTCTCGGGATCTTGGGCACGCACACACATGTGCCTGGCATGAGTTTTAAGCCACCGGGTCCGGGATGCGAACTGCGGTCAACTACGTGGGAGTCCAGCGACATAGCCATTATGCTAACTGCTGGTTCCCAATAAAATAATTCTATAAACAACAACAACAACGTCAATGGGTGTTTCTGCCTAAAGGGCATAAAGGAATCTTGTCGTCATTTCAAAATTCTATAAGACAATTAAGTGTAAAATACTACAAGTAATTTTTATAAAATGATTAGAGTATTGCACTCTGAAAAAAGCAAATGATGTGGTCATGAGAGAAAACTAGGTATATGTAAATACTGTAGTGGGCTCTTAAAGTATATTTTCCATTGGCTTTATCATTAATTAATCAGCCGTGAACTAATAATCAAGATTGATTCTTGAGCAGAACATTATACCTTACCCTAGAGTAATGTAACAGGTTATTCATTTGATATATATCACAATGTATAGAAAAAATGCTAAACTACCTTTGGCAGCCCCACAGTCTATTGGTTAAGGAAGTCTGATCTCAAATGATCATCAGTGTGGTTCTAATCCCAGACCTGGTGGCTTGAAAAACACACTGGGCATGCACATGCGCATATGCTCTAAATCCCAAAAGGACAGAGAAATAGAGACGGGATTGCGGTGTGACCACACCCAACGGGGACGGTAACTTCTCCCTTTCTCATTCTCTCACTCTCTCTCTGTGTCTAGAGCACACATCTTCTGGAAATTAATAAGAAAGAAAGAAAAATGTTAACTACTAAAAATGTAAGTTTTGATAAGAATAAATGATACAAAAATGTTTACCACGTTATTATGAATAATTATAACTATTTATAAATAACTATTATTTACTTTAAATTTATCTATGAAATTCTGTGTAATAATAACCTAGAGAATACTAAGTTAGAATCAATGCTACATAGACTTAAGTTCTGGGCTTTAATATTTACCACCTTCAGGACATTAGATTAGGCCAGTTTTTCAGTCTCTTTATTAGTCTCTTTATTCATCTGTAATACTTACCTCAGGTGGATGTTGTGAGGATTAAAAGAGGTAATATCTCTGAGAGGGCTTGAAACAAAGTAGAAATGCAATACGTTTTAACTTAATCTCTTTTACCTTTTCTGCTTTTTTTAAATTCAGAAACTCTGGCAATCTGTAAAAACAAACTAAGATTTTGAAACTATACACAAAAGAACTATTACAGATATATTAGAGCTACAAAAGGAACCTAGCAAGACCATTTCCATTACTTTTTTTTTTTAAGAGAGAGATTTTTGCTATAGGGTGCATGCCCTCCCTAGAGAGACAGAGAGAGACAGAAAGTGAGAAATCACCCCCCCCCCCAGGAGGATGGTGATGCCACAATCCTTTTTCCTTATTCTCCTCTTGGGATTTTGGGCACGCATACTCATGTGTCCAGCGTGAGTTTCAAGCCACCAGGTTCAGTACTCAAACCACAATTGACTACATGGGAGTCCAGCACATAACCATTACGTCATCTGCCAGTTCTATATTATTTCAAATTTTATAGTGAAGGAAACTGAAGCACCGAGAAGTTAAGTAACCTGCCCAAGTTCACACAGTTAAAAGTGCCCATAATGAAATAAAAGAAAAAAGGAAAAAAAGAAAGAAGACAGCTCAGGCACCCTGTTGCCAGAGTTCATGCCCCTAACTACTGTATTATGCTACGTAGCAACCTACTTATGTGATGATGATATAATCATGATAATAATGGCTAACACTTATGTTTTACTTGGAAATTGCCGTAGACTTTCTAAGCTACATTTGTCATAAACGTATGAGATAGATCTGCTTAATATTCTTTCTTACAGATGAGGAATATGAACCATATAGGTTTAAGCAACTATACTTTCCTAGGTTAGAAGGGATAAAGAGTATACCTTTATATAAAATCTGTCTTATTTTAGTGCTATAAATATTTGAATGGATTGAATTCTGCTTTGGTATGTCTTAAGCATATTCATGGTATTCACTTGCGGATCACTTTTCAGGTACCAAAGACCAGTTGATCCAGAATACTAATATGTTTTCAGCCTTCTGAAAACCTCTATAGGTCACTGGCAGAGACAATGGATTCTATCCACACTTGACAGAGTACTGTTGCTATAGCAACCTGCTACTCTGCAAAGCCTCTGCTACTCTCTCTTTATAGTACTCAGAGGTTCATTTTCAGCCTAACCAGGAATGTTGGGACTGTGTCTCTGATAGGTCATTTTATTATGTTCCTATTAATTTTACTTGTTCGATAAGTTTCATTCCACTTCTAAAATGCTATCTCAATGTTTCTTCTATTCCCCATGCAATCTTCTCCTCCTAACCATCTATCTCATAACCAGCCCACTTCCCTTCTGTTCTCTTTCCTTGACCACTTACTTATCCTTCTACTGCTACCAGCAGTCTGGGATTTGAACTGTGGTCATCCATATTGGAGTTGGCTCCCTTAACCACTAGCCTGAAAGTCCAGTTCCCCCCAAATTTCTTAATATGACAAAATAGCCTAAAATTAATTAGACGTACAGAGAGATGGTGTGCTAATATGGGAAGGCTTAAAAATGCTCCTGGAAAAATGAAATTACAATATAAGTCTATTTTGGCACATTTAAAAAAAAAATCTATGCACATCTTTTCCTAATACAGTCACTCTTTACTTAATGTCCTATCCATTAAATGACTACATGAACTTACAACCAGCTCTCCAAACCAGGACAATCCCCTTTCTCAATCTATGTGAGCCTTTGGAATCTCCATTCTCAGTCTTTGTCTAGTTCACTTAGCTGATTAGTACTCACTACATGAAGTATTTCCAGTCACTCAAGATGGGTATAATAAAAATGATTATGCTGAATTTAAAGGATTGTGTTGTAGTTGTTGCTTTCTGGTGCTTATCTAATACATGCTTTTTGTATAAATAGAATTATTTATACAAAATAATTATACATTATTCTGGTGTGGTGGTGTGTGATAGCTATTGAAAACTACATACCCAATGGTGTCATGACACACCATAAGACCTTTGTCTTTAAGCTTGTCAGGACTTGACCAATTCCCTTAGCTACCTAGCTGTAGGAACAGAGCTCAATCACTAAGTACAGAGTCCTTGTCTTTATTTTAAAGATCCCTCATAATAACAAGATCTCTTATAACAAACAAGTTGCACAGTATATTAATGTTGAACCAGAACTTGATTTGACAAATAGATATCACTAATCAAGAAGAAATTAAAATAATGATCCTGAAATAAATTATATAAGATAGTAAATAATAGAAAAATAACCATGAGCTTAATTTTGTTCACAGCTTATTTCTATCTCAGCAGTTTGCATAGCATGCTTAGTTTCGTAAATATTTACCTTGAGAGGAAAAATAGGCCATCAAACTTCAGGAATGATCTTTCAGAAAAATAACTTTGAGCAAAAAATACAATATAAATGATTAGTTGATAATAAGTAGATTTTTGTTTGTCTGTTTGCTATAAGATATGTGTGCTTACTGGAGAAAGAGAGAGGAGAGACAGAAAAAGAGACTGAAAGTTAGAAATTACCCTCTCCTCGCTCCCCTCCTGCCACCCGTAGGGAGCTGGCCATACTGCAATCCCTTCTCTTCCATTTGCCTCTCAGGATTTGTTGTACACATACAACACACCTATTGTGTTTTTCAAACCATTGGATCCAGGACTTGAACCGCATAATTGGCCATGCAAGATCCAGTACCTTAACCATTATGCTGCCTACTGGCCCCATAAGTAGAATTTTTTTTTGGTGCCAATTTTAAATAGTTTTATTTAAGACATTGCATTTTCCACTTATGATACAGTGCTTATGAAGTGCAATGTTATTTTTCCCTGTGCATGTGTTCCACATTCAAGTATTGAGAATGCCCAGTAATTCACTATAGCAGTTGAACTTTAAGACTGCCAGAGTTCACTATAAATTGGGGTCCTTCAACATGTTACTGCGTGCCCAGTAATTCACTATAGCAGCTGAACTTCAAGACTGCCAGAGTTCACTATAAATTGAGGTCCTTCAACATGTTACTGCATAGAGCAATGCTACGTAATCTACACTCAGGGTTGGCTTAATCAACCTCTTAAATGGTGGGTCCTGAAGAAACAGCCAGGTGGAGGAGTATCCCCACTGGGAAAGCCCCCAGGCATGCCCCCATGCATCCCCTCTGGTATGCCCCCTACACTCTGGTACAGCTTGGTAATGATGGGATTGCATATTTTCTTCAGCTCCCTCTGCTGATGCTCAAACTCTTCTTTCTCTGCAGTCTGGTTCTTGTCAAGCCTGTTGATGATTTCATTGCAATTATCAAGAATCTTCTACTTGTCCTCCTTGTTGATCCTGCCTTGCAGTTTCTTGTCCTCCACTAGTGGCTTTCATGTTGAACGCATAGGACTCCAGGGAGTTCTTGGAAGACACCTTGTCCCTCTGCTTCTCATCCTCAGCCTTGTACGTCTCAGCCTCCTGGACCATGTGCTCGTTGTCCTCCTTGCGCAGATGACCCTTATGGTTGGTGATGGTTATCTTGTTCTCTTTTCCAGTGCTCTTATCCACAGCAGAGATGTTCAGATGACATTGGCATCAGTATCGAAAGTGACTTCAATATGAGGAACACCACGGGGTGCAGAAGCTATGCCCATGAGCTCAAACATGCCCAGCAGATTGTTATCCTTGGTCATGGCGCGCTCACCTTCATAAACCTGGATGAGCACCCTGGGCTGGTTGTTGGAGTAGGTGGTGAAGGTCTGCGTCTGCTTGCTGGGAATGGTGGTGTTCCATTTGATAAGGACAGTCATGACCCTGCCAGCAGTTTCGATGCCAAGGGACAGAGGCATAACATCCAAGAGCAGCAGGTCCTGGATGTTCTCAGACTTGTCTCTGGATAAGATGGCTCTCTGGACAGCTGCACCATAAGCAACAGCTTCATCAGGTTTGATGCTCTTACTCAGTTCCTTCCTGTTGAAGAAGTCTTGTAGCAGCTTCTGAATCTTGGGGATAAGAGTAGAGCCACCCACCAGGACAATGACATGGATCTGTGACTTGTCTAGTGTGGTGTCCTGAAGGGCTTTCTCTACAGGGTCCAGGGTCCCACAGAACAGATCTGCATTCATCTCTTCCAATTGGGAAAGGGTAATGGAGGTATAGTAGTCAATTCCTTCATAGAGGGAGTCGATCTCTATACTAGCCTGGGTATTGGAGGAGAGGGTGCACTTTGCCCGTTCACAAGCAGTGTGAAGGGCGGTGGACAGCTTTCTTGTTCTCACTGATATCCTTCTTATGCTTGCACTTAAACTCAGTGATGAAATAGTTGACCTTGCGATTGTCAAAGTCTTCTCTTATCATGTGTTTATCTCCAGCTATAGATTTGACCTCAAAAATCCCATCCTCAATAGTGAGGATGGACATATCAAAAGTGCCACCCCCCCCCAAGTTGAAGATCGGCACATTTCTTTCAGTTGCAACTGTTTGTCTAGACCATAGGCAATGGCAGCAGCAGTCGGCACATTGAGACCAACGATAGTCCCAGCATCTTTGGTAGCTTGACACTGAGAGTCGCTGAAATAAGCCAGCACAGTAACCACAGCATTGGTAACAGTCTTCCCAAGGTAGGCTTCTGCAATTTCCTTCATCTTGGTCAGAATCACAGATGACACCTCCTCTGGGTAGAAACTTTTTGTCTCTCCTTTGTATTCTACTTGCACCTTGGACCTGCCTGCATCATTCACCACCATGAAGGGCCAGTGCTTCATGTCAGACTGGACAACAGCGTTATCAATCCTGCGTCCAATCAGACTCTTGGCATCAAAAACTGTGTTGGTGGGGTTCATTGCAACCTGATTTTTTGAAGCATCACCGATCAATCATTCAGTGTCAGTAAAGGCGACATAGCTTGGAGTGGTTCTGTTCCCCTGATCGTTGGCAATTATCTCTACTTTTCCGTGCTGGAAGACACCCACACAGGAGTAGATGGTGCCAAGATCAAATGCCAACTGCAGGTCCCTTAGACATGGTTGCTTCCGTGTAGGCCCACCTCAGCTCGCGAAGCTCACATGCTGGCCTCTGCAGCTGCCCCCATGTTCAATGAGCCATAAGTAGAATTTTTAAAAGATAATTAATTTATTTAATGAGAGAGAGAGAGACACACCTGACCAGATTCAATGAGCCATAAGTAGAATTTTTAAAAGAGAATTAATTTATTTAATGAGAGAGAGAGAGAGAGAGAGAGAGACACCTGACAAGGTCTTGCCACACTGGATCTTCTCCCTAGCATTGCAGTCAATCCGGATCATTGAAGCACTAGCTTTCTCACATCAACCTGACATCTGAACCCAGCACTCCCAGCTTCACACAATGGTACTCTATTGCTTGTACAGTCAAGGCTAGGCCCATAAATACATTTTAAATAGTGATATAAATAATTTATGTGATTCAAATATCTTTTTAGTTAGAGATTATAATTTGGTAGTCAGGAAAAGTTTTCATATCGTTGAGAAGTGCTTCCACAACTTCCTACAGCCCACACATCAACTCCGGCTGCAAGATTGTTGCTCAGTTTGAATTCTTCATCCATAGAACAAGCCATTATTATAAAATGAAAAAAAGGAACCTACACCCCATCATGTTCTTAGTGAAACTACATAGCATAAACTCATGCTACAGAGTTCCAAATAGTCCAAGCTATTTTAGAACAACAGTGTCTATTTTTCATTTTGAATTACTGCAATTTCAGTAGCAGCTGTTGCACTGAAAATTATAATGGTCAACATTTAATCAACACAATGTTATTTTTCTCCCTCATCAATCAGTCATTTGCTTCAGTTACCATAAAAATCTCCAACTTTAGCTGGCAGTTAGTAACTTTAAAAGCCTCATTATAATCTGGCCTGACCTACTGAGCTCCCATTATTCCCACTACTTCCTAACATGCAATCTGGGCTCCATTTCAGCAGTTCCCTAACACTCCAGCCTCCCTTCTCCTCCTGTTACTTCACACATCTAGAAAACCATCTGCTTTTTTTCCTTACTCTGTACAAACTGTCTTTTTAGACATCAAAAGCAAGTCTCATCTTGTCAAGAAAGTTATCTCTGCTTATACTAACTTATCTTTTATAATTTCTCCATCTCTGAAGAAATTTGTAAACGTCTAAATTTCATCCCTTAATTGAACAATAATGACTTTGTCCTCCCAATTTGATTGCCAATTTAGTGAGTCGCAAATCACATTTCTTGGGCCAGTTCTGTGGCCTGGAGGTTAAGGGAGCCTCATCCCACTTGGCAGATCATGAATGCAATCCCAGGCTCTGTGGCTTGAATACTATGCTGGACACATGTGCATGCCCAAAATGCCAGCAGGATGGAAAAACAGAGGAAAAGGTGACCACTACCCATTGTGGGAGATTTCTTCCTCTGTCTCTCTCCTCGTCCTCTTTCTCTAGCAAGCACACACTTTCTGGCAATTAAAACAAGGATGCATATCTTATATCCTACTAATCTCTTTGCAGTATATAGCAGTGTCTACACAAGACACATCTTGATAAGTCAATGTGTGCTAATAGAGCAACATCCACTGCTCTCTCTTCTCAAGTTCTGTAATATTTTCTTATTTTATTCTCAAGGTCTAGACCTTGCACTAAATGTATTTGTGTATGTCTCAGCCTTCTGTAAACAATGAAATCATTTAGCTACTATAATTGTCCTCTGAGCATGTAGCCACTATAATTGTGCTCTGTATTGGGAAGTGTGAGAAAATAGTGTGAGTAGAGTCATAGAGGAGCTCGCACTGTAGTGACCTGCTGAGGAAGGAAGATGATCACATGGGCTGGGATGTGGGCTGCAGCAGGCACTTTGAAAGGGCTGGGGTGCTCACAAGAAAGAGCCTCTGACCTTGTTCAACCTGGGAAGGACATAATGAGGAAGCTGGGTATTAAAGTAGTGGCAAAACTTCACCAGTACTAGTCATCCAAGAAAGATATTTAAGCAGAAGTGGTAGTTCACATGAAGTCACAGATGAAAAACAAAGCATGCTGTGTTTAGGGATAGCAAGCAGTTGGATGAGACAAGTGGGTAGTAGCAAAAAAGGTTCAAAAAGTGTGTTGGAGTACTGATCACTGATGAAGAAATTCTGAACACTGGTCACTGATGAAGAAACTCTAATCAAGTCATTCCCCAATTTTTCCGTGTAGTATTACTTGGGAAACTAAAAAAATAGAACGGGAATCACGACTCAGACCCAGTTATCAGGATCATCGAGGGTGGAGCAAAGAGTTATAAGCATGGTACTAGCCTCATAGTTTATAAGAACCCAATTGGCATTCCCATCACTTTCTTCCTCCATCTTAGTACTTTGATATTGAACACTTTCTACTTCTAACTCACCTCCCCTATTCCTTTCTTAAAAACTTTATGCATACATTTTTATATACATCTGTATAATGTAAAATATAGCACAATAATAAATATTTTGGAGCTTTTGATACATATAAGGCATTTTACAAATATCAGCTACCTTCATACATTTCCCCTATAATCATAACCAAGATACAAATGATTAACTAAGCACTGAGAAGCTAATTAACCTGTCCAAATTCACAAGGTTTCTAAAGTAGGGACTGCATCTAAATCTGACCCAAGAGCCCTGGTTCTGTGTTACATACAGCCACCCTGCCAGTGGAGAGCAGGTTTTGTCATCACATCGGACTGTGGACAAGCTTTTCAAGACCGCAAGTGGGATCTTTAGTAGGGGCTTGCTTAATCCTGAGAGGTAATCTGAAATAACACCATAGAGAGGACAAAAAATACAGACTCACAGAAAAGAAGTTGTTTTCTTTTCTAGCCACGCTTGCATTTAGTTAAGCACCTACTAATAATTACTTTGTGCTGATGCTGACACAAAGCTGAGTCAAATCACGAATCTCCTTTCTCAGTCTGACACCAGACTAGGAACCTCCAAGTCAGCTCTTAGGATGGGGCTGCAGAATTCAGCCTCAGGACTTTCTGAACCAGTTTTAGCTGACGGTTTATCAATAAAAATCTTTGCCAGTTCAGCTTGTATGTGAGCACTTCGTGTTTCTTGCCAGATCTAACAACTCTTTAAAGCAAATACTTACCTATTATCCTTTCATTTCTCATAGTTTCTCTACTCCATTGCTTTTTCTGATTGATCATTGAATGCACAGTATATACAATATTTAAATGCGTTGATGTTAGTAAAACATTTAAAATTTATTACTTGTGAAACAGAATCGCTATTATTTAAAGTTCAGAAGTATGATGAGTCAATATGTTTTGGTCGTTTATTAAAAACAATGTGGGACCGGTGGTTAAGGTGAGTGAACCCAACAAGGCCAACTGTGTTTTGGGGTCCCAACCTGGTGGCCTGAAAAACACATTGAGCATGTGTGTATGCATGCCCAAAATCCCAAAAGGAAATAGAAATGGAGGAGAAGAGCTTGTGTACCATGAAGGGTGTTTTTTCACTTTGCCTCTCTCTTGCTCTCTCTCTTGCTCTCTCTCTCTCCAGCAAATCCATGTGCCCTCTGGCAAAATAATAATAACAATAATAATAAATGCATTGACTAGTTATGAATAAACTGGAAGAAAATCATGCTTGATTAAATGATTTCTTTGTGATTATTTTAGAATTTTGGCTCAGGTATATAAATTGGGTGAGGTGGAACAATTTTTCTTTAAAATATTCTAAAATTAACCTTTAAATGTATTATTTTAAATCAATTACTAAAAGAATTGTAAAAGATAATATGATAATAGCAAAAAAAATTCACTCCTAGTTTACCTTTATTTCTACGTTACTATTTCTACTTTAAAGTTTATCTTTATATCACCTCTCTATATGAATAACTATGATCAAATAAACAATATAGTCAATAAATAGTAAAAAACTGATAGTTTTTTCTGATATGTTTTTAGTCTTCATATATAGAAATTAAAGAAAGTTAACAGCATCAATTTAGTTAGTTTCTACTTTCCTTTTAATATGTTTTTAGTCTTCATATATAGAAATTAACAAAAGTTAACAGCATCAATTTAATTAGTTTTTACTTTCCTTTTGTACTTTATTATATAACAATGTAATTGAGTATTTCAGAAATATAGGGCATAGTGAATGGTTTTTAAAAACATATGTAGTCTGGGGGCCAGCAGGTGTTTGGTGGTTAAGAGCGCTGGACTCCCACATGGCCCACGGTGGTATGCGTCCCAGGCTGGGTGGCTTGCTGTATCACTTCCCTCTCTGTCTCTCTCACTCTGTTTCTCTCTGGTCAAATTGAAATAAAATAAATAAATAAAACAGGTTTTTGAGAGGTTTGTGCCACAGGGCGCGTGTGCTCGCCAGACAGATAGTGAGAGACAGAGAGACAGAAAGCGAGAAATCATCCCCCAGGAGGATAGCCATGCCACAATCCCTTCTCCTCCATTCTCCTCTCGGGATCTTGGGCACGCATGCACACGCGCCGGATGTGAGTTTAAGCCACTGGGTCTGGGACTCGAACCGTGGTCGACTACATGGGAGTCCAGCAACATAGCCATTATGCTAACTGCTGGTCCCAAAACAATTATTTAAAAAATTTCAGTCTGTGAATCTGAATATATAAAAGGATAGAAAGCACAGGTCAATAGAAGACAGTTATATTTGATTGACTTGAAATTAAAAGAAAGAGAGATTCCGTTTACATTAAATATATTAAAATGTTTAAATTCCTGACCAGCCCAGGGGTTCTAACCATGATCATCCTTTGGGATCTGGCCTCTCTTGATCAGTGCATTACTGTTGTACCACAGAGTCCGCCCAAACTTCTATATTTTTGAATCCATGATTATTTGTGTTTCTTTCTTTTTCTTGAAGCAGAATGTAATCCTATTTTTTTTAAATAATTAAGAATTAAAAGTTGGTAGACCTAATGTATTTCATTGCACCAATTTGACACCATAATTAACATAAATAGTAAATTAACAAAAGGATATATAGGAAGACAAAATGATCTCATTAAGCAATTTAAAAAATTATTTGAATTTTTAACTTTTTAAAAGTGTAAATTATGTCACAGGTAGAATCAAGGACATGTAACACACATATACACTGTAAAGAATGTTGACAAAATGAGCACCCTATGCTTACCACAGAAATTAATACATAGAGCAAGCACTACCATTATCTTTACAGCCTTTAGCTTGTTCTCCTTAATATCTCTCTCCCTCCATCTAGATACCTGACGAAACCGACTCCCTGAATCTGTGTATTGCTCCTCCATTGATGTCAAAAAGGATTGTTTAGATTTGTTGCTTCAGCACAATATAAATTAAATGATACCAGTCCTTTATTTTTAGTACAGAAAGGGAAAAAAATATGTAATTGACTAATTAATTCAAGTTTGACATTTCCAAAGAACGATTTTGCTTCATAGAGCCACCAAAGTTTTCCCCAAAGCTGCGTAAGATATTTCCAGTTTCAAACTTCTTCAAATAATAGTTATTGATTAGTATAGGTAATTTTAAAAAATAATAATAAGTGATTTTGATTTCAACCATTTAGGTTGAGCCTATAGATAATGATGTAAAACATGAGAGTATTCTGTAAAGAAGTTTTGTCATAATAACTTATATATAATTTTTTTCCTTTTTCAGAATCGAAGGCAAAGACAAATAAGTTAAATTGCATTCATATTTAACTCCAGAAATGTTACATTCTTCATCATCATAAAAATACTATTTTAGCCTATTAATTAATAATTTTCAGTCAAAAGGTATTACTGACCAAAATTATTACTATTTGGTTAGTATTTTCTTTTAAATTTTTATTTATTCATTCATTTATTTTAATTTGACCAGAGAGAGACAGAAAGAGAGAGAGGGAAAGAAAGTAAGAAAGCAAGCCACCAGGTCTGGAACTCGAACCGTGGTTGGCCATATGGAAGTGTCTGGCTCCTTAACCACTATGCCACCTGCTGGCCCCATGGTTAATCTTCCAAGATAATGACATTTCTAATCTGTCATTAACATTTTTTAAGTGATTTTCATGTATTTCTTAGTTGCTTAATGAAAGGAATGTTACACCAGTTTTTAAATTAAATTGTTACTGGAATTTCTTGTTTGAACAATACTACAAATATGCTTGTGTCTGAATTTCTGATTTGTGTCAGGTCATAATCACTTTGCTTTTAACAAAATAGGAATGACAATGTCTTGGTAAACAACTTACTTTTATTTTTAAATTTATTTTTATTATTATTATACTTTTAGAGAGATTTTTGCTATAGGGTGAGTGTGCTCACCAAAGAGACAGTGAGAGAAAGAGTGAGAGAGACAGAAAGGGAGAAATCACTCCCTAGGGGGATGGCCATGCCTCTGTCCCTTCTCCTTCATTCTCCTCTGGGGATTTTGGATACGTACATACACGTGCATGGTGTGAGTTTTAAGCTGCCAGGTCTGGGACTCAAAATACCGTTTACTATGTGAGAGCCCAGCAGCATAGCCATTTACACCATCTGCTGGCCCCACAACTTGCTTTATTAAAATGGTCATTTTTGATTTTGGGGGACAGCATGTGGTGTGGAAGTGAAGGTACTGGATCCCACATGGCTGACTACACAGTTTGAGTCCTCGGCCCAGTGGCTTGAAAATCATGTTGGTGCATGTGTGCTCAAAATCCTAAGAGGATACTGGAGAAGGGATTTAAGCATCTTTGTCAATAAATTAAGCATTTTTTTTGCAATTTATCTTTAATGTTAATAATAATCCTTATTTGACTATGGGGAATTTAATTTCTACATTTACCATTTCATACTGTTAGGTAAATAATTGACTCATGAAATAGAAGTCAAACTCAAATGTTTGCACATTACACAGAGGACTCAAGAGAAGAAAATAAATTAAATGAACACACACCCACAATGAACGCAAATGTGTATCATATAGAATTATTGAGGAAGCAGAAAACATCATTTTATAATGATGTTAGTGCTTGTTTGACTTATGATAATTACTAAAATACTCTCTCCTTTAAAAAAATAAATATTAACTACTTTGTTTCTATTAATGATGTTGATGCCTGGGGGGTAAGAAAACAAGCATGAGAGGACTTCAAAAAGTTTGTGGAAAAAATAAATTTGAAGTATGAGTTTTATTTTGGTACGAAAACATTTTAAATCTATGCCTGCATTTTCCATAGTATACATTATCCAGGAACTTTTAAAAAAACCCTCTCATATAAAATACGCTGTGGACAAGGTCAACAGTAATGGCAGAACTCACTGTATTACTTCAGCATCTCCACTCATCATCACAGCAGTGCTTGATGACATGGTATTAGAGAATCACTGACGTGTCTGTAAGTTACAGTCCAGTTTCGATGATTATCACCAATCCTCAGCCACAGACAGTCAGATGCTCTTTTACTAGCTAGAGTATTGTTACTCTAAACGTCTACAAGCTTCTGCAAAGCATTTTCTATCCTTCCGACATGAATGAAATAAGTTTAGCACAGTGGTATCCTGTGATCATGATAAGAGCAAGAGCTCTGGGCTTGAACCTTGACTCTACCACCTATAACAAACTCTGTAATCTTTAGATATTTGTTTTAAGTTCTTTGTGTTTCAGTGTCAGTCTCTACTCAGGAAAGTGGGGAAAGATAGTGATATCTGCTAAGGTCATTTTGAGAATGAATGGATAATTTTTTTTTTCTTTAGGTTTTTGCCATAGAGTTCATGCTTTCACCAGAGAGAGACAGAGAGAGAGAGAAAGTGAAAAATCACATCCCCTCTCACCCCTCCACGAGGGATGGCCATATTGCAGTCCCTTTTCCTCCATTCTCCTCTTGGAATTTTGTACATGCAAACACACACACTGGTGTGATTTTCAAGCTGCCTGGCCCAGGACTCAAACTGTGGTGGGCCATATGAGAATCCAGCACCCTACCCACCATACCATCTGCTGTCCCCAAATGGAAACATTCTAGACCCTTTATGAAAACATTTAGAACATGTTAAGTCCTAAAAAGTATCAATTTTCTTATTATCTCTAGTGACACTTAACATTTTTAGATGGGCAAATGAGCCCAGAAACATTTAAAATACCAGAAGTGGGCCAGCAGGCAGGGCACAGAAGTAGGGTGCCACTCCCTCATTTGGGTCCATAGAGAAGGTTGGAGTTTGGTTCCTAGGTTGACCTGCACACAATGGGCTGGCATGGCCATGGTCCTGGCTGGCTGGGAAGGCTGAGGGGAGGATTGCAGCGTAAGACCCCTTTGAGGGTGTTTTTTTTCTCTCTCTCTCTCTCTGCCTCTCTTTCTCAAGAAAGGAGAAATAAACAAAATTCAAAAAAAGATATCAAATGAAATCATGACAGATGTGGGTATAAACATTAAGCGCTCTAGAGTCCTTGGGCTTAATAATACGTCCTTTCTCTATCTTATTTCTGAGAACAAAATAAAAGGAAACTTAAGAAAGCTTGTGGTAAAAGGAATTGAAGTATGAGTTAATTTTGGTGCAAAAATGTTTGAAATCAATACATAGTTTTTCATAGTATGCATTTTTCATGAACCTTTTAAAGACTTCTCCCATGTAATTCCTCATAATGCCAGGAATTACAGCACTGGATATTCCAAAGTTCCGCCATATCCACATTGTGCCTAGTCAGTACAAGAACTGCTTTATAAACATTTCATCCCTTATGGTTTTCAGTGTTCTAGAGCAGACCTATGGTCTTAGCTATCTTTGTATCTAGGCCTGTCTTTTAGATAATGTTGACATGTTGGGTGAATGGATGTTTCCTTAGTTTTGGTCTGTGTGCTTCACCTAGTGAGTCATAATCTGAAAGCATTCTGCATTTCGTCTTCCCAGTAGCCTGCAGATGATTAGTTTAACCACACATGAAACAGCCACAATCTTTACATTCCTGTTCCATCTACACAAAACTTCTGGATTTTCCCATGAATATAAAATAATTTCAGCTTACTCTATAAAGTCCAAAACAAAAACAAGACCTTGTGATTAAGATAAATAATAGAGTTTAATGACATGTTGCTTTGGAGATCACATTCATTATTCTGTGTATCCAATAGAGTGTGCTGGTGCACTATTCCAGGATAGCAATTTAGAGCCATAGAAGTTATGTCAGATTTACTTCAATTTACGAGACTCCATTCTCTAATGAAAACAAAACAAAACAAAATGGTAGCAATCTGGGCCTACCATTATGCATGAACATGTACAATATGGATGTTTTTTAAAAGTTTAAAATGGAAATGAAAATGTTTCCCTTTCTAAAAAAAAGAATTATTTATTTTTCTTTTGCTGTAGGGCTCACCTGCTTGCCAAAGAGAGATAAAGATGGAGAAAAAGGGAAGGTAAGGAATGACCCCAGGGAGAATGGCCATGTCACAATCCCTCCTCTTTCATTCTCCTCTAGGGATTTTAAGAACTCACGTGTGTGCTCGTATGCATGCATGCATGCTTGTACACACATCCACTGTGTTTTTCAAGTTGCTGAGTCCTAGACTTGAACAGCAGTCACCCATGTGGGACCCAGTGCCATAACCACCTCACCATCTGCTGGCCCAATGTTTTCCTTTTTATATGAGTTCACTATTCAACATCTTACATAATTAATTTTACATGGATGTAACATATTATTGGTTTACATATACTAAAATGATATCATCTTATTTAATTATATTTAATATTTTAAGCTTTCCATATTAAAAAACACATACCTACTTATGTTTTTCATAGGTTAGAACTTTATAAACTCACTACATTTCTTTTTATTTTAGTCTATTTGTAAAAACTTCCCCAAGAATATGATTATAAGAATATATTCAGGACCAGCAGATGTCATGGAAGTTAAGGCAGCTAGATCCCACAAGGCTGACTGCACAGTTCAAGTTCTGGACTCAGAAGCTTGAAAAACATCCTGGGCGTGTGCATGTACATACCCAAAATCTGGACAGAAGAGTGGAAGAGAAGGAGTTGTGAGTGGCCATCCTGGGGACGTGGACTTTCTCATTTCCCCCCTCTCTCTCTGTCTCTAGCAAGTGTATATGGCCTATAGCAAAAACAAACAAACAAGCAAGATGAAAAAAAGCACACTAAAATGCCCCAAAGTACTAACATCTAGTCGCCTTTTATTTTTCTATGAAATAGTTCAGTATTTAGACAATTTAACTCTCCAGTTGCAGTTTAGGAACAAGTATCTCTGTGTTTTTTATTTTCCTTGGTGTATATGTGCATGTGTGCATGTGTTCCCTATGGGAAACTGGCCATAGATATGGGTACATAACAGTGTGGCCTTAGGCCACTAGGAAGACTTAGAAGTCGGGCAATGTCTCGACATTTGTGATCATGCTGCAATTCCCACTCAGATGCTATGGTAGACATTTTTCATTCTTTTTTGACTACTTAGTCTCTGAATGTTCTGCTTATATTGGGATAATGTGATAAGATTCTACAAGTTTTGGAAGGAAGCAGACTCGACCTCGTATTTTAGAAACCAACAATGCCAGATTATCATTTGTCCATCCCTCTTTGCATTGGGGCTTTGAAGTTCTGACTATCACATGTACCTGTTCTGTAGATGGAAGGGGGAGTCCATCGGGTCTAAAAAGGCAGAAAGCCGTGAGCCTATGTTACAGTGAAATACTCGGAGCAGTGGAGCCCACAATGCAGACTGCACTACTTAGGGCTCAGTGGGGAATGCATTTCCTCATCAGATCAGTTCTGTGTATGATTTGGGCTATTGTTCCCAGGTAGGCAACATAAAACACGGTCTTCCAGCCCTCTTGCTGAGTCTAGAAAATGTCTGATTTTTTTTTAACTCACATCAATCAAAGTCAAATTCTGTCGCTATTTAATAACTGTTAATGGTAACACACTTGTCATTTTGAAGTTATTCTCAGTAAAAGTAATTTATAGTGTTTCCTCTCCATTTTTTGTAGGATACAGAATTTTAATGAATTGTACAAATCAAAGGCTAAGAGCCTAAACATTTAGGCTAGTCAGAAGACACACAGCTTTGGGTTGCTAGTGAACAAAGAATAGTCATGTGATAATCAATTAAAATGTGCCAAAGGCTGGAGGGAAA
>NW_006159904.1:2600722-2609041 GCF_000334495.1 Tupaia belangeri chinensis | reverse complement strand
CTGAGAGCAAAACCTGAAACGAACCAACTATCAGCAGAAATCAAATGAGACATGATAAACACACATGCAAAATGTTCAGCAGAACAACATATGGAAAGAAATGAGAAATATAATCTGACAAACATAAAATATTTTCTTGTCACCTGTTCTTTGATAAGAAAATATGAAAGTTTGTATAGAGATCCCACAAATTTATCTATAATTTTATTGTATATTTTTAACTGTAAAATGTAGCTAATTTTTTAAAAAGAATTATTTCATTTTATTTATCCATTCATTTATTTTAATTTGACCAGAGAGAGACAGGGAGAGAGAGAGAGAAAGTGAGAAAGTAAGCCACCAGGTCCGGGACTCAAACCATAGTCAGCCATGCAGGAGTGTCCAGTGCCTTAACCCACCTGCTGGTCCTCTATAATGTAATTAATTCTTACTAGTTTATATAGATTCTATTACGTACTCTTCAGCACAGTGCTTTCAAAAGACAAACTAATGAGCAAAAGAGGAAAAACAGGGAGAGACAGAGAAACAAAAATAGAGAGAGGGAGAGAGAGAAAGGAGGAAAGAAGGAGAAACAGCAACTGACAGCTGTCATTCTCATCGACAGTGGAGTCTTCAGGAATGACCGGAAACTCCGAGGGATTTCCACTTTCTTCCACATGTCTTGTTCACAATAGTTGTCCTGAGGTGCCCCACTGTGGCTTTTCTCTTGGATTTCCTTCTTCCTTTGCGATGCCAAGCACTCTGGCTTACCCAGAAGCAGATTTTGCATGTTTCTGTATTCTCCTTGTCATATTTTTGTAGTGTATTTGGGATTTTTGTACATTGTACCTCCCTCCAAAACAGCCTCCCTGGAATCTCATTTACCTTTTTCAAGAAATTAAACCGAATTTTCAGAGAGGTGCTTGGGCTCTCTGTTCCTCACTGATGGACTATAGCCACTGGATGGGTGTTGTTCCAGGAACAGTGAAGTTTCCTCACCATGGCTCCTGCCATAATTATTCGTAATATGAAATATCTCTGTAGGTATTCCTTACTCTGCAATGAGCTCTCCATGTATGAGTGTGAAGGGATCTGTACAGCGAGAATATTCGGGAGATAAAAGGGACAGCATTTGCCGACAATTAGAAAGAGTGAAAATGATTGGGAGATTTTGGGTGATTCTGGTTTAGACAATGTTACCAAAGATGAAAAATATGGCAAAAAAGGAGAAGGTTTATAGAATAAGATCATGTGTTCATTAGGATATGTTGGGTTGAGGTCTCTATAAAGTATCAAGATGACAATGCTAACAAGTAGATAGATGGGAAATAACTTATAGTAAAAGAATATGGACTTGAAAATCAGACAAACTGGTGTTTAAGTCTTACACTGAGCGATCTTTAAAAAAATACTATTCCTCTTTGAGAAAACTAGATGAAGTATACACAGGCTGAAGGTATAGAAGAAATATTGTAAAGAAGTTTCTGGATGCATATTTGCTTCTTAATGCAGGAAAATGATGAGGCAGGAAGTTGGGGTACGTGGGCCCACTACCCAATACAGGAGCAGCAGCGAGTTCAATTCTTTGTCTCATGCTCATCAATTAGAGAGTGGAACACAGAGAAGAGATAGTAAAAGTGGAGAATTTAGTAAGAGAGGGAAGGCAGAGAGTGGATCCCAAAAAATGAGTTACCAATGAAAAACTGAGGCAAGGTATTTTCATCTGGTTCAGAAGGGTTTTGTTCTGGCTTCTTATTTTTATTCAGGCTTGTGAGTCTCTGAGAAGCTGACCCTACGTGAGAGGAGAGAAGCGCTTGCAGAAAAACTGGTTATATATATAATATGAGGAGAAATGCCAGCTCCTTGACAAACTTAGTGCTGCTCCAAAGGAGCTTGCAGGGTGAGCTGCCTGTAGGGAGTGCTGCTACAGGATGGGGGAGTTGAGGTCTGTCCTGTGAAATTCTTGGTTCTCTAGGTCCAGGTCTTCAAGATTAGAGACCTGTCATGAGATGCAGAAGTGAAAAACCACAAATACTGGTGAAATAGGAAAAGAGACATTATAATAGAAAAATAAAGATTTCTACTAGGAAGGAAACAGCTGCTGAAGAAGGACAACTACACTGGGCATGAGATTAGGTGTTACATTTAAAAAAAGTAATTATTTACTTGATTGTATTATCACTATTATTACTTTTTAATTTGCCACAGGGCATGTGTACTCATGAGAGAGAGAGAGAAAGAGAGAGAGAGAGAGAGCAAACTTAACCACGGGCCAGCAGGTGGCACGTGGGTTAAAGTGTTATTTTTTATTCTGAAAGTTGGGAATGAATATTTAGCAAGGGAAGGTCTGTCATTGTACCTGGCCTCGCTGTTTGCATTTCTAGGCTTTTTTCTGTGCTTGTGCATCTCTCTCAGGAGAGGAATTTAACTATCTAATCGCGCATGCCCAACGTGGTCTGAGCATCAATATCTGGATGCACTGACAATTAGTGTATTGTCCCAGTGGGAATTAGGATGTTGAGTTAGTGTCCCATCCCAGAGTGGAATTTTTTATGTATATCTGGGATGGCAGGGCAGAAGATAACGATCTCCCCAGTGCCAAGTGGCAGGAAATGTGCGAAGAAAGGATTTTCAAACAGGGCCTGGTTGCATTTCCTGATAGACTGTGATTGATCAAGCAAGCCATAAAACAACTCTGGTTATGACGGACTCTCTGTGTGAGCAAACAGCCAGAGCCACTACTTGATCTTTAGTGAGAGCAGTAAACAACCCTTCTCAAAAGCTTTACCACAGTGACTCCATCTTATAAGTTGGCACTATTTTAATATATGTGTATGCTCATTTCCTATCATAGTGACTCTTCCTCAGGGTTGTTTGCCCTATTTACCTACTCACTAGGTTTAATTTTGGTCTCATTATGATTGACTTTCTGTACTTCTGTGTTGAGAACTCTAGAGACCACACCTGGGCTTGGCAGAAAATGAGCACAACTGATTAGCAGGACCCACCCTGGGAGAGAGTGGGATAAGTTGCAGCACATATTCTCTATAATATCCATCGCTGATACAGTGGAATGAATGATCACAGAATTTTGAATTAGATATATTTGCCTTATATTCTAGCTCTTTAGTTTGTTTTCTGTTAAATGCTTTTAAGTGTTTATCAATTAATTATGTTTTTAAATGTACGTGGATTGATTTTGCTTTTGTATTTTATATACACAAACTCTACAAGACTTTCATATTTTGTATCTTGACCTTTTAAATGTAGCAGCTTCAGATGAGATACATTCCTTTCAAGGACAGAAGTCTGACTGCTTTTTCCTATTCTAAAATTCTTTCCAAAGGGCCTGAGAGGAGTCACACCTATGAACTTAAGAGACTGCTTTGGTCCATTGATGATAAGAATCTCATCTTCCTATACCATTGATAATAAGACTCTTCCTATATCCTGTCCTGGGCACGGTATCTCTACTAAGCACAGTAAGCCTTCTTATTTCTGTTAAAGTAATAGCACAGATATTCTTTTGCTGATTCTTTCTAGAATAGATTTCTAAAAATTTGTAAGCCTACCTGTAACCTACAAGCTTCTGTTTCCAGATGCCCTACCTTTTTTGACCAGACAAATAAACAAAAATCAATTTAAAAACCATTTTTTATACTAGCTTACAAATTTTGTGTCTCTTGCTCTCACCACCAACTAAAACAAGCCACTTTATCTGAGAACCCTGAAAAACATACTTGTCTTTTTCCTGGTCAGTCACTCAATCTCATGTGTAGAAATAAACCACATTAATTATCATTTCTGCAGAGTTGGTTATTTCCATTGACACTTTTAAGAACAAAATGTATTTGATATCTTAATTCAAAGGTATTTCAGCTAATCTTCATCTGGATTTCTTTCAGCAAGTCATTCCCACCTGGTGGAAAAATTACTGAATTTTTCTCCCAAAGAATCTCAGCCAATGGTCAGCAAAAAAAAAAAAAAAAAAGTAACTTTGTGTGTGCCTACAGTAAACATTTATTTTCTGCATCATATTTCTCTGGGAAAATATCTTGTTGGACAAAATTTGAAATAAAATAAAATTGGTACAAATCATATTGGATTTACCCCCCCACATAAAATTTTGTTATTGCTATTTCTGTACTTTATATAACATTATTTATGTTAGTTGTATGTATAAAATGCCGATGGGAAGTACTGGCTACAGAACCTTTGTGTTCACCTCTGGGTTACTGAATAGTACAGAAATTGTTACTATGCATAACAAAACAGATATTTTGTTTGTTTCTTATAATCAATTAAACAGTCTGGAGCCTCATCTTTCCAATCTATAAGAAAGTTCAAATAACACCAAATATATTTGATTGTTTTCGTCAAGAATAGGATGTCATAGGTGAGTGAGGGGGACCCAGTGACTTGAAAATCACACATGCTGGACTTGTGCACACACATCCCTAAAATTCTGAGAGGAGAATAGAAGAGAAGGGATTGCAGGATGGCCATCTCCCACCAGGGAATGATTTCTCTCTATATATATTTCTCTCTCTCTATCTGGTTAGTGCATGTACCCTATGGCAAAAAATAAACTAATAATAGTAATAATAAAGTGAGCTAGAGCAAACCAGTCACAACTGTACAATGTACTTTGCGATGCTGACCCACACTGAAAGACCCAGGTTCAATCATGATGTCTCTCTGTGTGTATCTGGTACTCACATGCCCATGACCCTGGCTGACTGGGACTGAGAATGGATAGAAGTGTACAGACCTTATCGAGGGTAACACTGTCTCTCTCCAAAAGCAGTGGATTCAGAAACCAGCAGTTAGCATAATGGCTATGTTGCTGGACTCCCACGTAGTCGACCGCGGTTCGCGTCCTGGACCCAGTGGCTTAAAACTCACACAGGACGCATGTGCGTGCATGCCCAAGATCCCGAGAGGAGAATGGAGGAGAAGGGATTGCGGCGTGACCATCCCCCCTGGGGGGGTGATTTCTCGCTTTCTGTCTCTATATCTCTCTCTGTCTGTCTGGTGAACGCACGCGCCCTATAGTGAAAAGCAGCTTAGTGGGATATATGGGTTCCTGGGAAGATGTGATAGCACGGAAGGTATCTGGTTTATGGCATCCGATGAGCACGCAGAGATGAAGATCATATGCAGGAGCTCCAGAAAGAAAAAACTGGCTGCTGGCTACACAACAGGACTAATAGTTTGGACCTGCAAAAAAATAAAAGCTCTGCCCTTTGCAGGACTGGGCCTCAAACTCGCCATTAGCAGCAAGAGGTAATCACTAGAAGGACTTTTCCTTCTACCCTTAAGCACTTTTGCCTTCCTGGACCTCTTCTTTCATGCAAACATATTTTTAAAAATTGCATTTTATGACACATTAATACAAAATATAATCCAAGCAAGACTGATGACTACATATTCATTTTAATTATATTTGTCTTACACCGGATTTTAAAATGAAAACATGTTTGTGGTCCCTAAGGGCATCATGGGCCCTCAGCACTGTGCCCATTGTGCATAATGAGTAAGTCAGCCCTGCCGCCAGCACAGTTCTAGGGCCAGGAAGCAAGGGAGGGTGAATACCTCTTTTAAAAGGAATGTTTGCAAAGTGGATTATAAACTACACGTTTACCAAGATTTTGATAACTAATTGGACTATAGCAATGGATTAAGAAAATGAGAATATGGCAAAAATATTTCAGATAGTTTTTGGGCTCAGATCAAAAGTAGGCCAGGAAGTTATAAAAAAAAGATTTTCATAATTACACATTTGAAGTAGCAACTATTAAATAAGGAAAATAAGTAAATATATTTATATTTGTGCTTAAGCCACCTATTTAATATAGAACTAAAGGTTTTTAACTTTATATCCTATTATTTGTTATTGAGAAATTTTGATTAAGTTTTATTTGGGATTTGGAATATTTTTAATGAATTTCAATTGTATTTGTTAAAATGACCTAAGTCCATCCAAATGTATCCAAACTAGTTAAGCTTGTGTTAGTCAATACTGTACATTATTTAGAATAGATCATAAGTGATAGTGTTATTTATTAGGCTTAATTTTATTTATTTTAATTTTTATAGTGAGATTTTTGCTATAGGGCACATACGCTCTCTGGAGGGACAGAGAGACACACACACACAGAGAAAGCAAGAAATCAGCTCCTGGTGGAATGGCCACACCACAATCCCTTCTCCTCCATTCTCCTCTTAGGATTTTGAACATATACGCACACATACCCAATGTGAGTTTAAGCCACTGGATCTGAGACTCGAACCACAGTTGACTACGAGGGAGAACAGCAACGTAACCATTATGCCACCTGCTAGTTCCTATGTTGAATTTTATAAAGTGAGAAAGTGATGCAACTATCACTGGTGGAGTCAGTTTGGGTATACCACCTACTAAATAACCTGCAATATGTGCATATTTTACTTTTGTCAAGAATGTATTCCATATATTACGATGAGGAATGACAATAAGCTATGTTTACAAAATTATGAGAAAGTTCTCTGTTAGTGAGAATTATTAATACTGGTTTATCAATATTCTGTGAGATAATAAAGAAGGTGTCCCAAATGAGGTAATAAAATTATAGTCAAATGTTACACAGTTTTTGCTGTATTAAAAAGCACTTTAATATGTAGTAGCTTCAAATACTAACTTCATAGCTCAAATTCTCAAGGGTTTAACTGAGCTGGGTATTTTTGCTGGTCTAGGGCAGCCTAGTCTGATATTGTCCAGACTTAATTTTCGTTTCTGCAGTCAGCTGGTAGTTTCCCTAGGACTAGTGAGTCAACAATGGGATCAGCAGGGATGACAGAAAATTGGAGCCTCTCTCTCCACATGATCTCTCATCCTCCAGCAGGCTAGCCTGAGCTTGCTCACATGGGAGAGCAGAGTTCTGAGAGTGTGGATGCACGCAATCTTTTGAGTCCTAAGAGTAGAACTCATGCACATTGCTTCCTCCACATTCTATGAGCAAAGCAGGTCACACAGTGCTTCCTGGTTTAGAAACCTTGAGAGAAGAATGACGTTCTCTCTCTTGGTGACAGGAGCTACAATGTCACTTTTCAAAGGGACACAAAAACAGAGAGTGGAATAATAATCATCAACCTACTACTGATGGTATCTTAGATCTGTCCACTTGATGTGGTTAAGATGTTATTGGCTGTTGCCATTCCACTTGCTTCCTCTATCTCCACGCCCAGAGTAGGAAATTAAAGCGATTAAGTGACAAAGCACGGAGTACTAGCTGTGGGTCTTACACACCCATCCCTCCGAGAGCTCTTTCTTTATTACCACAGCTTTCGCCAGGTCAGATGTGCAGGATGACTGGAATGTTAGAAACAGTTCCATATTTAGCACAGGGCTGAATGTAGGGAAGGAAGCTTCTGCATGATTACTATTGTCATTGACAGAGATCAAAGGATTTTTAAAACAGCAACAATCAAAACAAAAAACAGCAATAACAAAAAATTCCAAACCCATTGAGAGATCTCTAGAAACTTCTCTCTTACTCCACTTAAAGGAATGATAGTAAGGTATAGTCTCCAAGAAGTTAATCATCTCTAAGTTTGGCAAGTTTTCAGATGGCCTTACCTAAAACAAAAACAAAAACAACAGAAAAACAAAAAAACAGTTCAGGTTCATTTCTAAACTCCCATTTTCCTTCAGGAGACTTAAATTTAAGTTCTTTGAAAGCAAAAGTCTTCTTTGTCTAATTTGTGTCTATATTCCATTTGCCTGGGATGATGGTTAAAAAAATAATAATTTGTTAAATGAACCAGTAAATGAAAGGAACTACTCTTTACAGCAATCTGATATTGTCTGTACTTAGATTTTATGACAAGATACAAAGTCACCCAAATGAAGGCATAATGGCTAAAAAGTAGTTTAAAATAATATTCTTCCCATTATTTGCATGGATATTGTAGTATGTTATTTTGTTTCTAATGAAAAATGTAAAATATATGAAAATCTTTAAGATGTTAAACTTCTAATTATAAACTAACCCAGTATATGTGTAGATTTACTATCTGAAGGCATAATGGTTCAGAAAAGGTTAAAAGCAGATGAGGAGGGAAAGGAGAAGAGAAATTTTGACAATGTAAATGTTTTTTTTTTCACTCAATAAAAAGTTAATTAGTGTTAGATAAAAATATTTTTTGCCAGTCTTTATCTTAGAATAGATTCACAGAACACAAAAGCATAGTTACAGCCTGTTATGTTGATAATTTCCTCATAATTGAAAGCAAAACTGAAGCATAAAATTTTTGTATTCTCTCTGGTATCGCAAAGTTTGCTATTAACTTCTTAGGGAA
>NW_006159904.1:2598059-2600628 GCF_000334495.1 Tupaia belangeri chinensis | reverse complement strand
GCATGATTTGAGTTGCAGGGGAGATTAGAGTTCCTTTGACTAATGACTCATCCTCCATTGTCACCTACAAGTCAGAGGGGACCATTTTTCTGCAAATTAGTCGATGTTTTCAAGGACGATATGGAATGAATCAGTGTTCAGGTGTTTGAGGCTAGAGAGAATCTACTTTCCTGGCTTAGACTAAAAACATTTTTATGTATTTAAAATATTTTGCATTTAACTTTTAAAATTATAGGTGGCTTTCCATGTCACCATAAATCCCTGATAACTTTCCATCCTTGCCCAATTATATGTGCACGGAGATACACATATATGCTTCAACCATGTGGAGCTTACGTGGAGACTTCCACAAGTTTGTGGAAAATGGAATTAAAGAAGTTTTTTTTTTGATGCATAGTTTTTTTCATAACGAGCATTTAACATTAACTTTTTGAAGACTTCTTGTATAGGTTCTATTTTTTGAATAATACTGTTAATTTCACCAAAATCAAACTTCTTTGATCACTATTTCTCCTTTAAGTTGTAGATTGGCTTCTTATTGCTGTGATTTTTAAGCTCTATTTACATGTATTAAGTAAAATGGTCTTTCAAGTTTTAAAAGTAGCTTTGATATTTCATTTCATATCCTTTATACAGAAAAGGATAAATGATTGGGTGAAATTTACCAAAAATTTCAAAAGTCTTCATTATAGGTACTTTCACACTCAATTGAAGTGAATTATGTTTAAAAAATAGCTGATGTAATTAAATACTGAGATGGAAAAATGTCAAGCAGCTTTTGACAAAAGGCATATTTCCATGACATTAAAGTTGATACAAATAACTTTCAGGTCCAAATATATATTACGGTTCAAGTGTTTTCCAGAAAACACTCATATTTTCTGATTTAACTGAGGAATTACAGAAGTCTCTCTCTTCGAGCTTGTTGCACTCAGCCGATAAATGCTATTACCTCCAGAAGCATGCTCAGTGACCCTAGCATCACATGGCTGGGTTATAGGATACGAAACTGTTTTCTCTGGCCACTAGTTCTTAACTTTTTTAACCCAGTGCATATCGCACTCACTTCAAAATATTTGTTAACTTTTAACAGGAAGTGTTCTGTAAGACCTAGGCAAGTTGTGACTTGCTTGGTAGATCTTACCTGATGTCTCTAAAAGGATCAGTGGGATATAGGAGGATGGAAACAAGAGTTTCTGTGTCTGGATTTATAATGGTTTTTGTATTATTTTGGTTTGTTTTAATTTGTTGGGGGGGCACATGTACTTGCCAGAGAGACAGAAAGGGAGAAAGAGAAAAAGTACCTCCCATGGGGGTTGGCCGCGTAGCAATCCCTTCACCTCTATTTCTCCTTTGGGGATTTTGGCCAGGAAAGCACATGCACCTGGTGTGTTTTTCATGCTACTAAGTCAGGAATTCAAACGGTCTAGTCAGTCGTGGGATCTAGAAAACATTTAATCACTGGCAGGCCCTGCGTTGATAGTGTTTATGTGCCCTGGAGAATTGCGTTCCATGGTTCATCTAAGAATACGTTCTCTGTTTTTCCTTGTAGGATTACTACTTGAACATAGATCTCCTTCAGGAAATAGAGATGCAAAGAAACAAGTGGTAGTAAAAAAACAAGTGGTAGTAAAAATTCAAGAATTTAAAAATAGGGTTTTGATTCTCATACAATAAAATGAATGTGTGCCTATAAGTAAAATTATTGATACTAATATCAGAAATCTAATCTTTATAAGGGTAAAGATGTTTATATACTTTTGCTGTCTTTATTTATTTGTTTTGTTATCCTGAACTCTTTTTTTTTTTTTTTTGGGAGAGGGTTTATTTTATTTATTTAATTTGTTTTTTGTGATAGGGCGCATGCGCTCACCAGATAGAAAGCGAGAAGTGAAAGAAAAAGAATTGTAGGACCAGCAGATGGTGTGGTGGCTAAGGACAATCCTACATGACCAACCATGGTTCGAGTCCTGGTCTTGGTTGTTTTATTTCTCACTTTCTCTCCCTCTCTCCCTTTCTCTCTCTCTCTCTCTCTCTCTCTGGTGAGCACATACAGCATCTGGCAACATTTTTTTTAAATGAAAGTAAAATGTATGTTAATTTGATGTTAATAATTTTGAAATCCATACACAGATTTTTTCATAATTTGTACTTTCCATATGCTTCTTGAAGACCCCCTCATAACTTAAAGTACAGTGATAGAGTGCATAAAAAGGCGTTTTGAATTTTTACAAGAAATGTTCAAGGAAATATTAAAAGGCTATTGTATAAATTTATCTTTAAAAATACATTAAAAACTAAATTTATTAGTTACAAATTTACATTTAAAAATAAGTTACTTTAAAAATAATTAACTTTAGCTATACTAAAATGTATATTTTGTAATAATTCACCAGAAATTTATACCAGCATTTTTTTTTCTTTTTTGAGAGGATTTTGCTATAGGGCGCGTGTGCTTGCCAGAAAGACAGAGAGAGAAAGAGAGACAGAAAGCAAGAAATCACCTGCTGGGGGGATGGCCACACCGCAATCCCTTCTCCTCCATTCTCCTCTTGGGATCTTGGGCACG
>NW_006159904.1:2564542-2597834 GCF_000334495.1 Tupaia belangeri chinensis | reverse complement strand
AGACCCCTTCTGAAAATTAAAAAAATTAACAAAAAATGATTTTGGATCTTGTATTTTCTAAAAACAACTAATGCTCCTTTCAATTATTTTATTTCATTATTGAATATACTTTTATTATTGAAAATAAAGTATCTTATGTTGAAAATACAAATTTAGAGGCCCATAGGGGTAGTGGTTAAAGAGCTGGACTCCCGATGGTCAATCACAGTTCAAATCCCAACCGGGTGACTTGAAAGTCATGTTGGGTGTCATGCATGTATGCTCAAAATTCCAAGTGGATAATGGAGGGGAAGGGATTGTGGCATGGCCATCCATGCTGGGGGGAGGTGGTAATTTCACACTTTTTTTCTCTCTCTCTGTCTCTGTCTCTCCGGTGAGCACATGCACCCTATAGCAAAAATCTACTTAAAAAAAAGCATAAATTTTGATGTCATAATAAATGACTGCAGAAAAGTGAATCCAAAAAAGTCTCATGTTCAACTAAAACATCACATTGATATAGTATTATTGATTATTGTATTATATAAAAACACAACACCAAATTATATATTTCTTATAATTTTGAAGTTTATGTCTTACTCATTTATCTCTGTTTCTCCTCTTGTAGTTTGTAAGTAATAGAATTTTTTTGGGAGGGTTTTTTGTTTTGTCTTGTTTTTTGCTATAGGGCGCGTGTGCTCGCCAGAAAGAGAGACAGAGAGAAAGAAAGCGAGAAATCACCCCATCCCTAGGAGATGGCCATGCTGCAATCCTTTCTCCTCCATTCTCCTCTTGGGATCTTGGGCACATACGCGCACACACCCAACGTGAGTTTAAGCCACCGGGTATGGGACTCGAACTGTGGTCGACTACATGGAGACCTGTGACATAGCCATTACACCAACTGCTGGTCCCATACGTAACAGAATTTTAAAGAAATAAGTTTTATTTATTTTTTTCATTTAACTTTTTTTTAAAATATATCTTTTGCCATAGGGCACATGCACTCACCAGAGAGAGACAGAGAGAAAGAGAGAGAGAGAGAGAGAGAGAGAAAAATCACCCTCCATGGGGGGTGGCCTTGATACAATTTCTTCTCCTCCATTTCCCTCTTGGGAATTTTGCCATGCACACACGCTCAAGCACCTTGACTTTACTGCAGACAAGTAGGTCTAGGACTCAAACCCGTAGAGTTGGCAACATGGGATCCAGCACCTTAACTACCATGCCCCATGCTCGCCCAATAAGCTTTATATTTTAATACCTTTCATGTTACTTGTTCTTGTCTTTTGAAAAGGAGTTTCCACATTTTCATTTTTCACATCATTCATTTGCACTGAGCCCTGCAAATCTGTAGCTAACCCTGACTGTTTTTCCATACATCTAACCAGTTTCCAAATTATAGGCACATCTACCTCCAAAACCTTTCTCTCTTTCCCTGACTTTCTGTGTACTGTATTAACCTCTTCATCCCACAGAGATGAGCGTAACAGTTACCTATGCATTTCCTTAGTTTCCAATCTTTTGCCTGTATTGGGTCACACTTCTTCTAAGTGATATCCTTGATTATCTCGCTTGCTTGACCAAAAGTTGTAGTAGTTTCCTTTGCTCAGTGAATAACTCAGGGGAAAAAAATCAAGAAGAAAATGCCTTACAGAACCAAAAAGAGTCGATTTCAGTATGCTTAAATCATCTCCAAAGAAAAACTAAAGAAAAGAAACCCAGCTTTAAAGTAAGAGTTCACTAGGCATAGAATAGGTAGATTTTTTAAGGGGAAATTACTGCAAAACGTAAATGATCAGTTTTAGTGAGCTGAGCCCCTTTTGTTGAGTGATAATTAGATATGGCTTTTTTTATTAATTTCAAATATAGTATTTTGCGCCAAGATAAATCATACTTTAAATCTACTTTTCCACAAACTTTAAAAATCCCTGTATGTATGTCATACTTACGAGTCAGTTATTTACTCTGAATTTGTGGTGAGACTGGAAAGGTTTAAGTATACTGATTCTCTAGTCAGAAATATTTTTATAAAGAGATACTCTGGCAGCACTATGTAGAATGGATTGGAAAGGAGGAGGGCTATATGTGGCTCTTGCACATTTATTATTTAATTTTCACAGTTCTGTTATTACTTTGAAATTTACCAGTATTTTCTTACTAATGCACCACAGGAGGCATAATTTTAGAAGGACAGTTTTACAAGAAACTTCATAATTTTGCCCTGAAAATGCAGTACATTATAAACACAGAATAAATGACTTGGATTGGAGCACTAAATTAGGGGTAAGAAAATATATAGATAATCCAACGACTCCTTAAATAGAACATGTGAGTTTTCTTTCTTTTTTTTTTTCCTTTTTCTTTCTTTCTTTCTTTTTATTTTTTTTTTTATTTGAGAGTGACTTTTGCTATAGAGCATGTGCACTTACCAGGAGGCAGAGAGAAAGCAAAAAATATCCCCTTGAGGAATGGTCATGCCGCAATCCCTTCTCCTCCATTCTCCTTTGGGATTTGGGACATGCACACATATGTGCCCAGGATGGATTTAAGTTGCTGAGTCCAGGACTTGAACCACAGTCAACTATGTGAAAGTTTAGCTATTTAACCATTACACCATCTGCTGGTTCCAGAACATAATGAGTTTTCAAACAATGACTTCTGTGAATGACTTATCTAGGTTCTTATAACTTCTAAATGATAGGACATGGACACTAAATCATACTGTAATCTACTCAATATAGTTGCAATGACACCATGTTCAGAATAAGAGAGTACTAGAGAGAGAGAGAGAGAGAGAGAGAGAGAGAGGAGTAAGACAATACTTAGGACAGATGCCCAGCAATGACAGGCTGAGAATGAGAGAAGAGTGCATTGGGTCAGTTACTCAGCTTCTTACTTTCAGCAGAAGATGATTTTATCAGTCACTCTTGGTTTAGAAAAATGAAAAAGAAAAAGAAAAAAACCCACCACCACCACCACAAAAACCTCTGAGTGTTTTAAGTAAGAGGAGATTTATTGTAGGTGGGTTCAAAGCCTCTGAAAGAGACAAAGCTCTAACCATTAGGCAAGCCCAACAGTAGGTCCTAATTCTGCAGCTGACTCCAAGGAATCAGAAAGTTTCTGTGCCCTCAGATCAGGATCAATTGGTAAAGCCGAAGGTCACAACTCCTTGCACCACCAGGTTAAGTGGTTTGTAGAACATTTGGAAGCTGTAGAAAATCCTCAGCTCTGCCAGAGGCAGATATTTGCCGCTATTCAAATAAACAATGATGATTTCTGTTTCTCCTCTGCTTTCCTCATCTCATGCCAGTATTTTCCAAGGGTTCTGAAAATAATGCTCTCATGCTCCAGCCTCTGTAATATATGAGATGAAGAGGTGCGAAGTGAGTCCTAGCTAAATATAAATATATATATAAACTCCCCTCCAGTATTAAGCTAGTAAGCAATAATTTTTTTTTTTTGGAAAGGTTTTTGCTATAGGGCGTGTGTGCTCGCCCGAAAGATAGAAAGAGACAGGTAGACAGAAAGTGAGAAATCACCCCCCAGGTGAGATGGCCATGCCACAATCCCTTCTCCTTCATTCTCCTCTCGGGATCTTGGGCACACAAGCACATGCACCTGGCATGAGTTTAAGCCACCAGGACTGGAACTCAAACACAGTCGACTACATGGAAGTCCAGCAACATAGCCATTATGCCAATTGCTGGTCCCAGAGCAATGATGATCTTATGATAGTGGTAAGAATTGTTTTCGAACTAGCAGTTCCCAGCTGATAGCTGTCTCTATTTTAGAGCAACACAGAAAGAAGATAAACAGTGGGGAAATTTCCCTGAACTATGTTCTTTTCTTTTTTTTAAAAGTTTATTTATTTATTTTCTGTGAGTTAGAGAGATGTTGTACCTCCAACAGAGTCTTGACATCATGATACACCTCTGCCCTCAGCCAGTTCAAGATCATGGGAAACATGGGACTGATGTACTTAGAGAGATCTCTAGACATGAACTCAGAACATTCCCACGTGGGTCAGGCTTTCAAAGTATTGAATCTTACCACTGGGCCACTGTCCAGCCTCTTAGGTGTCTTCTTAACCCAGCCTTTGCAGAACAAGCCTGGAATTTATGATCCAGTGTGGAATTTCACAAGGGTTAGAAATCACTCTCAATACGATAAAAGAATGCACAAATGGGGTCATATAAAAATTGTCTGTTCAGGTCACTATTTGTTCAACTCATATTTATTGAACATCTACCATGTTCCAAGCATGATGAAAATTGGGAACAATTTTAAAGGCTGTATATTTTGGATATTGTATTATTTACAGAACCATTTTTGTATTTTAGACCCTTAGAGAGCTTGCATTTCTCATCTATTACAAATACCACCCTAACAAACAACTTTGCATGTAAGTTTTTTTTATTTCTGATGATATCTTAATACCTTGATCATTGATTATTTGATTGAAAGGAACAAAAAATTTCAAGTAGAAAGGCAGTTCTATAAGGGCACAAGGGATATGAGTTTATGTGCACAGTATTTAATGTAATTTCTTCATGAAATTACATGGGATTTGGGGCATGCACACATATGTGCCCAGCATGGATTTAAACTGCCGAGTACAGGACTTGAACCATAGTCAACTATGTGAAAGTTTAGCTAAGATAAGTAAAACATGTTTATGAAAGCTGAAAATATTTTCTCCAGGTACTGTGTTAGGCATATAGTGGTGGATAAATGAGATAGAATTCCTTTTCCCAAACGTTGTCAGGTTAGCATTAGAGTGAATACTCTTCCATGGTGCTCACCTAGTGCATCTGTAGCCTTGATTGAGTCACTCCTTCACGTCTTCTCTGGGACTTAACTCCCTCAGTCACACACTGCTTCTCTCCTCATTTCCTCAGTTCCTCAGTGTGTTTCTTCTCACTTGTTCCCTTCACTCCCTCCGGTGAAAAGGAACAAATTTTTAAATGTTAAAATAGCAATCCCTCTTTAAATGTATGTCCTTTTATAGATTCTACTGGAGGTTCTCCTTTCCCTTTATGCTAAGCCTACATTCTCCCACTCCCTTAGTCATTTCTCACGCTCTACATAATCCACAGGATCTACTTTGTTCAATATCCCAGTGAAACCATATCAATAAGGGCGTGGATAACTACAATAATCTCAGAGCCAGTGAACATTTTTTAGTATCCTCTTTCTGGAATTCTATTATATTTGAGACAGTTGGCTGGCCGTATTGTTAACATGCTATTTGTTTGTTTGTTTGCTATAGGGTGTGTGCATTTGCTGGAGAGAGAGAGAGAGTAAGATAAGTAAAACATGTTTATGAAAGCTGAAAATATTTTCTCCAGGTACTGTGTTAGGCATATAGTGGTGGATAAATGAGATAGAATTCCTTTTCCCAAACGTTGTCAGGTTAGCATTAGAGTGAATATTCCATGGTGCTCACCTAGTGCATCTGTAGCCTTGATTGAGTCACTCCTTCACGTCTTCTCTGGGACTTAACTCCCTCAGTCACACACTGCTTCTCTCCTCATTTCCTCAGTTCCTCAGTGTGTTTCTTCTCACTTGTTCCCTTCACTCCCTCCGGTGAAAAGGAACAAATTTTTAAATGTTAAAATAGCAATCCCTCTTTAAATGTATGTCCTTTTATAGATTCTACTGGAGGTTCTCCTTTCCCTTTATGCTAAGCCTACATTCTCCCACTCCCTTAGTCATTTCTCACGCTCTACATAATCCACAGGATCTACTTTGTTCAATATCCCAGTGAAACCATATCAATAAGGGCGTGGATAACTACAATAATCTCAGAGCCAGTGAACATTTTTTAGTATCCTCTTTCTGGAATTCTATTATATTTGAGACAGTTGGCTGGCCGTATTGTTAACATGCTATTTGTTTGTTTGTTTGCTATAGGGTGTGTGCATTTGCTGGAGAGAGAGAGAGAGAGAGAGAGAGAGAAGGAGGGGGAGAGAGACAGTTAGAAAGCACCCCAGGTGGGGGGCTGATCACCATGTTGCAATCCCGTCTCCTTCACTATCCTCTTGAGATTCTGGGCACATATGCACATGCACCCCGTATGCTGTTCAGGTTGCTTGGTCTGGGACTCAAAACACCCTGACCACCATGTCACCTGGTACTCTTAAATGACAAATGTCTTTTCTTTTTTTTCTCTTTTGTTGTAATCATTTCTTCTCAGTCTTTTTCTAAAAGGCAAGTTCTCCTTAAAATTGGCCTTTCCCAGGGTTTTTGCTTTGATCAGTTCACCACATCCCATACACCAATACGCTCTTGATTGCCTTTAGTAAGTTAATATACATCATATAATTATAATGCATAAAGTGTTATGCATAATTTTGCATACATGTGCATGATTTCTGGAGAGAAGTTTTGTAATTTTCATTATAGTCTCAAAGTTGTTCATCAGTAATCACTTAAAATTCAGTGATATATTACCTATCAGTTTTGACATTCGTGATAGCTTCAAGATACAGTTCATCTCTACTCCATGTTTTAGGTTCAGATAATACTGTTCATTTTTTCAACAGTGGATTTCTTCATTCCCTCCTTTTACACTTTTCCAGGAATTCATTGTATTTCCATCTTACCTTTTAATCCCTATTGATTTTCCATTAACCAGCTTAGGTACCATCCTCTGTAACACATCATGAGTTCAATAGTTTCAATAAGTCAGAAAAACATACCATGTGCAGTAAATCATGTTACTTGCTTACTTGCTTGCTTTTGTCCTTCTCCTTTCCTTCTCTGTCTTTTGTATAGCTGGATCCTACTCTCTGACCAGTATTAAATAATATATTTGCATATAATACATATTTATGTCAAATATTCAACATAAAAACAAATGATAATTGTTGTGTGTTCCCATACCACTCAGTTGTGGAACTGCATGGCAATTTCCGATGAATATGTCAGCGTTCCAAGCTTGCTAATATTTTACTTAAAACCTCGGGCAGTGTCTTAGTCATCATTAAAATTCCAGTGATCAGTGTATTCTTTCTGATGATAAAATGAAACCTGAGTCACTTTTCTCTTTTATTATATTTTTAAAATTGTACTGAAAATTCTTTTCTATTTGACATGACATTAATTTCACTATTGTGTATTTAATTATGATATCAGGCTGTCTTTTTTATTAAATTCAACAGAAATAATAGTTGATTTCAGTTCTGACATGTAAAGAGCTTGAAAGGTAGTTCCTCATCATTATAACAAGAAAAAGCTAAAAACAAATGATAATCAATTGCTTTTCTTGGATTCAACAAAGAATGAACATTATAGGACAAACTGCCACCCCCAAATCTGGAAAGAGAGACAAATATAGAGAGTAAAAACTGGAAACAGAGAATCATAGCTAAAACTGGCTTACAGGGAATAGGTATCACTGCAGCTATAGAGACACATAAATGGTATTTTGACAAATTGCTGGAGGCTGAGTAGGAACTAAATTGAAAGGGAGAACACCTGTGGGCACAGTCTTGTGGGTATTTCAAAAGTCACGAAGAGTCTCATGGAGAAAATCCAAATATACCCTCATATTTCTGGCAGGAGGAAGAGAAATGCAACCATTGTAAAATATGCACAGAACCTTCTTGATAAAATGCCCTATTCTTTGTAGGAATTATTTGACCAGATCATTATCCAATACTAGGGAAAGGCAATTGTTCACCTTAGTTATCCTCTGATTCTTCTGTCTGACCTTAGGTGAGAAACTCAAAGGTTAAAAACAGAGGTCAGCAGGTGACATGGTAGTTAAGGTGTTGGACTCCAGCATGGCAGAACACATTTTGAGTCCCAAACCTGGTTGCTTGCTTTCTTACTTTGTTTCTCTCTCTCTGTCTTTTTCTGGTGAATTTAAAATAGTAGTAACACAAAGTTAAATAAATAATTACCGAAGAAAAAGGTTTAAAACGATGGGTTAGATAATAGCCTGGGTACACTAAAACACTGACATTTACCACTGGATTAAAAACTTCTTTTCTGGGACTAGCAGTTAGTGTAATGGCTATGTCACTGGACTCTCATGTAGCCAATCATGGCTCGGGTCCCAGACCTGTTGGCTTAAACTCACGCAAGGCGCATGTGTGTACATGCCTGGGATCCCAGGAAGAGAATGGAGGAGAAAGAATTGTGGTGTGGCCACCCCCCCTGAGGGGTGACTTCTCACTTTGTGTGTCTCTATCTCTCTTTGTCTTTCTGGTGAGCACATGCACCCTATAGCAAAAACCTCTAAAAAAAAATAAATAAATAAAACCAAAACTTCTTCCTCTGTCATCCTTTACAGCCACATGACCTAACAGTACTCCACTTAATAAAGCAGATTGTCATGGAAAACCCTTCAAGATGAAGACTTGATGAATGATCTCCCAGGGAAACCCAAAGATATTTGGTAGCTAAAAACAGACACAAGAGCAAATTTAGTTCTCTTCACTTGGTGCTCGGGCGATCATGAAATACAGTCCAACACTTAGCCATATTAATATAAGACATGAGAAAACAGGCCTATTTGCAGTTTCTCCTATTACCTGATATGTCATGTCCAGCTTTTAACGAAATCTCAAGGCATGATAAAAGGCAAGAGAAAATATAGCCTGAACCTGATATGTCATGTCCAGCTTTTAAGGAAATCTCAAGGCAAGATAAAAGGCAAGAGAAAATATAGTCCAATAATATAAAATAAAACTTGATATCAGATCCAAATGACACAAAATTGAAAATTAATAGACAAGGAAATTAACATTAGGTGATTAATATAATAGGTTAAAGGGTTATAATGCAAAGTAGGTAATATGCAAACACACATGGATAAAGCTAGTGGAGAAATGGATATTTTTAAAAAGAATGAAACCAAATGCTAGAAATAATAAGTAGAGACATTAGGAGAAAAATAGAGAGGCAACACATTTATGGGACAAAGAATTGGGCTATTATCTGTTGATGATAACGTGTATAATATTTCCAACTGTACTGGTGAGAAACGTATTCCAGTTGGAACATGCACTTTACAAGCAAAGTGACATATGTGATTGAATGTATAAAAGAAATTTAAATTAAATTAAATTAAATTAAAAATAATAATAAAAAGAAATAATTAAGATTATAATAAAAATAGAGAATGCTCAGTAATGCTCATCAATAGACTAGATTTGGCTGTGGAAAAATTTTGAGTTTAAAAATATATCAGTAGTTGCAGTAATGGCTATGTTGCTGGACTCACATGTAGTCAACCGTGGTTCGAATCTCAGATCTAGTGGCTTAAACTCAGGCCAGGTGAATGTATGTGCGTGCCCAAGATCCCAAGAGGAGAACAGAGGAGAAGGGATTGCAGCGTGGCCATCCCTCCTGGAGGGTGATTTCTTGCTTTCTGTCTGTCTCTCTCTCTTTCTGGTGAGCGCATGCACCCTATAGCAAAAATCTCTCAAAAAAAAATTAGTAGAAATTCTCTATGGTGAAATGTAAAGAGAAAAAAAATGAAAATCAAAACAAAACATCCAAGAATCATGGCATAATTTTATGAAGTGTAATACATGCATAATGTAAATAATATGAGAAAAAAGAGAAAGGAACACAAGAAAATTTTGAAGTAGTAATAGTTTATAATGCACCAAAATCAACTATAGACACCAAACTTTAAATTCAGGGAATGCAGAGAACACAAAGCAGAGCAAATCATATTAAAATAGAATACCGAAGACATGAACCTCAGTCAACTACATGGGAGTCCAGTGACATAGCCATTATGCTAATTGCTGGTCCCCAAAATAGAAATTTTAAAAGAAGTCAGATAATTAAGCCACTGTACCTATAAGAGGAAAGGATAGGAACTTCTGCAGGATTCTCATAAGAAAGCATACAAACATGAAGATGGTGGAGTGAATTATTTAAAGTAGTAGAGGAATTAAAACACAGGCAAATTCCCCAAGCTAGGATTATTTTTTTAGAGAGATTTTTGCTATAGGGCACATGCATTCGACAGAGAGACAGACAGTGACAGAGAGACAGAAAATGAGAAATCACCTTCCAGTCCCCTCTCGGAAGGTTGGGCATGCATGCACACGCACCTGGAATGAGTATTATAAAGACACAGAGAGGTTAAAAGTAATGAAATTGGCAAAGCTATATCAGATTAATTCTTAATGAAACAAAACTGGAATATCTATATTAATTTCATAACAAGCAGACTTCAGAATGAGGGAAGTTATCAAGGATAAAGAAGGGCACTGCATACAAGGTAAAAGTGTTTATTCTTCAAGATCTAGAAATCCTTAATGCCCATAACAATAGAGTATTGAAATACCATGAGTTATAAAATAAATAGAATGCAAGAAGAAAGACAAACTTTCTGTCATCATTGTAGACGTCAATATGCCTCTTTCAGTAATTGCTAGATACAAATGCAGAAAATTGCTAAAGATCTAGTTGAAATGAACAGTACTATCAATTAACTAGATGTAATTAACATTAACAAAATGTTAGTTAGCAATTGCAAACAAACACACTATTTCAATTTTCCATGGCATATTCAAGGTATACCACATTTATGATTATTAAAAAACACTTAACAGAGGGAATAGAAATCATAAATACATATTCTCAGACCACAATAAAATTACATTAGAAAGCAATAACAGAGATAGCTGGAAAATCCACCAAATATATAGCGATTATACAATACATTTAAAAATAGCATAATGTTGGAGCCAGGAAGTGGCATGGTGGTTAAGGTGCTGGACTCCCACATGGTCTACCACAGTTTGAGTCCTGAACCTGGCAGCTTGCTTTCTCACTTTCCTTCTCTCTCTCTGTCTCTTTTCAGTCAAATTAAAAAAAAAAATGATAATAAATAAAATTAAATAAATAATACTTTAAAAATTTTTTTAGAGATTTTTGCTATAGGGCTCATGTATTCGCCTGAGAGATAGAGAGAGACAGAGAGACAGAAGCCAATAAACCACCCCATGGGGTGATGGTCATACTGCAATCTCTCCTCCTCCATTCTCCTCTCAAGATCTGGGGCACGCATGCACATGGGCTGGTGTGAGTTTCAAGCTACCAGGTCAAGGACTTGAACCACGGTCAACCATGTAGGAGTCCAGTGACATAATCATTACACTATCTGTTCATCCTAAATAAATAATTCTTTAAAAAGATGGCACAGTGTTTAATGCCAAAGTCTCAGAGAAATTTTAAAATACTTGAACTAAACAAAAATGAAAATATGACTATCAAATTTTTTTTTTTGAGAGGATTTTGCTATAGGGTACATGCACTCACCAGAAAGACAGAGAGAGAAAGAGAGACAGAAAGCGAGAAATCACTCCCCAAGGGGGATGGCCACACCACAATCCCTTCTCCTCCATTCTCCTCTCAGGATCTTGAGCATGCGTGCACACACACTCAGTGTGAGTTTGAGCCACTGAGTCCAGGATTCAAACCGCGGTCAGCTACATGGGAGACCAATGAAATAGCCATTACACTAACTGCGGGTCCCCAGATTTTTTAAAATTTTATTTATTATTGTCATAATATTTTTTATATTATATTGAATCACATATATCTTCACAGTGTATTACATTTGTTTTTCCAGCAGCATGCATATCAGTAAAGACAGACATTACTATCCACATCATCATTATCAAATAGCTTTTCATCACTTTTTTCAGATTACTGTTATTATTATCATTATTTTATTAAACATTCAATCATGGGACCTGCAGTTTGTGTAATGGCTATGTCGCTGGACTCCCACGTAGTCGACCGCAGTTCGCGTCCTGGACCCGGTGGCTTAAAACTCTTGCCGGGCGTGTATGCGTGCATGCCCAAGATCCCGAGAGGAGAATGAGGAGAAGGGATTGCAGCGTGGCCATCCCCCCTGGGGGGTGATTTCTCGCTTTCTGTCTCTCTGTCCGTCTGGTGAGCGCATGCCCTATAGCAAAAACCTCTCAAAAAAAAAAAATTCAATCACTACATATCATTTGGCTTATAAAAAGAATTTACCCAATATGAAATACTTCTCAGAACAGTCCAGTTGAGAATACTATACATGTTATCATCAACAGGTAATATACCATTTCTGTGTCTCACTAATGTCATGCCACTCTAATCTCATAATCCTTCTCTATACTCTTCCCTTCTCCTGTCCTGTTCCACATTGTCTTCAGCATCCATAACTATTACCATTGCATTTATGCCCTGCAATATTTTGATCTCTACCATAAAGTACAGATAGTCATTATATATTAACTGAATACATACGATATTTTTCTACCATTTCTGTGTCTCACTAATGTCATGCCACTCTAATCTCATAATCCTTCTCTATACTCTTCCCTTCTCCTGTCCTGTTCCACATTGTCTTCAGCATCCATAACTATTACCATTGCATTTATGCCCTGCAATATTTTGATCTCTACCATAAAGTACAGATAGTCATTATATATTAACTGAATACATACGATATTTTTCTTTCATATCTGACTTGCTTCACTCAGCAATAGATCGTCCATATTCACCCACTTTCTATCAAACGCCAGGGTCTTGTTTTTTTTTTATGGTTGAATAGTGTTACATAGAGTATATGTGCCACACTTTTTCCATCTATTCATCTGTTTTGGACATTTGAGTTGGGTCCATGTCTTAGCAATCGTGAATAATCTTTCAATAAACATTGATGTGCAAGCACTTTTCTGACTGAGCATTCTCCTGTCCTTTTTGGGTAGATACCCAGGAGTGGAATTACTGGATCAAATGGTAGTTCTGTTTGTAGATCTTGGAGGAGCTTCCATATTGTTCTCCACAGTGGCTGGACCAGTTTACATTCCCCAAACAGTACAGAAGAGTTCCCCTTTCACCACAACCCTGCCAACACTTATCACATTTTGTATTTTTAATCTTTGCCATATGCGGGTTAGGTGGTATTTCATTGTGGTTTTAATCTGCATTTCCCTTTCGATGAGGGATGATGAACATTTTCTTATACACTTTTTGACTATTCGTATGTCTTCCTTAAAAAGATTTTTTTTCAGTTCATTTTCCTATCTTTTAATTGAGTTAACCATTTTTTTCGAGTAAGCTCCTTGAGTTCCCTGTGGAGTCTGGTTATCAGTCTCTTGTCTAAGGCATCAAGTGATGCTCTAAAATGAGAACTAAGAGAGAAATATGTAAGATTAAATTTATACATTGAAAAAAAGGAAGATCTAAAATCAATATTCTGAACTTCCACCCAAGAAACTAGAAAAATAAGAGCTATTTAATCTTAAAACAAAAGGGGAAAAAAATTGACATAATACTACTACTAAAAAGTAGAACAGAAACCAATGGAATATAAAACAAAATCAATGAAGTAGAAAAGTAGTTCTCTTGAAGTATCAATAAAATTGATAAGTCTGTTAATACTAATTACTTAAATATTTATTCTTTCATAGAAAATAATAAAGGAGATTATAAGCAACTTTATAATAAGAAACTTGATAACTTATTTGAAATGAACCAATTATTTGAAAACAAACTAACAAAACTCACACACAGGTGAAAAGAATAGACTTCCATTTACTAAATAAACTGATCAATAATTAATAATCTTACAAATAAAGCACAAAAGCCAGATAACTCCATTGGTCAATTCTCCCAACAATTTGAAGAAAAAATTGATAAGAATTCTCTATGACCTCTTACAAAAATTAGAAGGAAAGGGAATACAGGGAATACTTTCTTTTTCTTTTCTTTTTTTTTGAGAGGTTTCTGCTATAGGATGCGTGCACTTGCCGGAAAGACAGAGAGACAGAAATCTGAAATCTAAACACATTTAGAAGCGAGAAATCACTCCCCAGGGGGATGGCAACTCCGCAATCCCTTCTCCTCCATTTTCCTCTCAGGGATCTTGGGCATGCACGCACACGTGCCCAGCGTGAGTTTAAGCCACCAGGTCCGGGACTCGACCTATGGTCGACTACATGGAAGTCCAGCAACATAGCCATTACACTAACTTCTGGTCCTGAGAGGGAATATTTTCTAACTTATTCAGTGAGGCCAGCATTACCCTAGTACCTAAACTAGAAAAAGACAATATAAGGAAAAAAAAAAACAAACAACAAAACTACAACTTTATGTATCACAAACATAGATGCAAAAGCTTAAAAATTAGAAAAAAAAAAAAAAGACCGACAATGATATGGTGCTAATACAATCAGACCACACAGAAAAAGTTCTGTGATTGTGTCTGGGTCCTCCCTGAGCATGCTGGGTGTGTACCTGGAAAGTCTCCTAAGCCAGGCCAGCACAGATGGGGGAGAATCATGGTGTGAAGTTGGAGTTATCTCCCTCTCTATCCCTCTCTCCTTAATGAAATAAATAAATAAGTTAAAAAAAAGTCATTATCTTTGAAATACCTTAGATATCTACAATAAAATGATCAGTTTAACTTTTTTTTTCTTAAGGTTTTTGCCATAGGGCACATGTGCTCACCAGAGACAGACAGTGAGAGAAAATGAGAAATTGCTCCCCAGAAGGGATTGCCATGCTGCAATACCTTCTCCCCATTCCCCTCTTGGAATTATCATCGTGCGCGCGTGCACACACACACACACGTACCCAGTGTGATTTTTCAAGCTACCAGGTCCAGGCCTTGAATCATGCTCAACCCTGTGAGAGTCCAGTATCTTAACCACCATGCCGCCTGTTGACTCCTAAAGTTAATATTATTTTAGTTCTCAAGATACATTAAAATCTCATTGCATTCAAGTTTTAATCATATATGCCTAACTTAGTGTTCATCATTTGCAGCTAATAAAAACAAAACTTCATATACTGGGTTATCAGAGAAGTCATGACCCATTTTTGCATGGTAAAAATACATCATGACTTTTCTGAAAATCCAATACATTCAGTATTCTATAAATGTTGTTTACATGGCTTTTAAATAAAGGAAATTCAGTCACTCTGGTTTTACTAACCTCCGGCAAGTAATTTGATGAATAATGAAGTGATCTGAATCTGAAATCTAAACACGTTTAGAAAAAGTTAAAGAATAGTACACAAATTGGACATACTGTCACTATATAATTGAAAATAGATGATACTAATTATAAGTACATATTTTTAGGCTGCATATATCAAACCTATTTGCCTCAAAGCAGCAGATTAAAGTAATTAAACCATCTGTTCCTTTGCATTCGGTCCGTTCATTCATTATGGGTGGCCCTAAAGCGGAGTAAGTGTTATGAAGCAGTTCCTTTGCAAAAATGGTCAACAGTTTAATGATTACTAAAATGAATTCATACAGCAATTCAATGATACATTAAATGACAACAACATGCTTTTCTGCTGCTCAGTTCTTTCAGTTGACCTCTGCTTAGCTCAAACTCCTTGGTGTATCTAGACTCTCGTAACTCAGATTTTTTCTTCCTCCTTTAATTACTTAAGGCTTCACTTGAGGCTATGACAAAAAGAAGCATTATACTGACTCTGTCAACTCTGTTTAACTTGAAGGAGCAAATTATAAATTTCTCCTCAAGCTATCTAGTCTATTTATTCACCAATATGCAAAAGAGGTGATGTCTGCTTTTAGAATCCTGCATCTTGGCTGATGTGTTTGTAATGATCAGTGCCATCAGTTCACTGAGAGTGCCTAACAGGTACTAGTCAGCTGACGACAAAGCAGCTTTGAAATAAGAACACACTTTTGAAAAGTTAAACTTAATAGTCAGTTGTGGTTTTTATCAGACATTTTTGACTGCCTTCGGTCATTCTATAATATACCTTCAAGATGTGCTTTTGTCAATGAAATATTAAAATGTATATTTTCTTTTTTGCATTAAGTGACAAAATACATTTCAATGCACATGGAATAATTCATGAAAAAAGTACCGAGTTACAAATAATGAATACTATGTATATTTCAGACTAAGTTCATTTGAATTTAGTTAAAAAAAGGAAGACACTTGATAGATTAATGTCATAATGAGTTTTTCAGATCAAAGGTACTTGAATTTAAGAGTGATAACCTAAGCTAACCGTTTAAACCAAGCATTACAATCTCAGGTTTTAATGACTCTAGTCTCTTTGGTTGCAATGGAGTTCATATTCTCTCTCTCAATCTTGCCAGTTCTGAGCCAAAGTTAGGTCATGAGTTTTATTGTCTTGGAGCCCATGTGATTACTTGGGTGGTAAATGACTGATTGACTGATTGTAGAGAGGGTATCTTCATAGGGCTTTATATAATCAAGGTTAAATTTTTCTTTCAGAATGAAAACAGCTCACACATTTTAAAATAGACATTTAAAAAGTATTTTTGGCATAGACTGCATGTGCCTGGCAGAGAGAGAGAGAAAGAAAAAGAGAGAAGCAAAAACTCCTCATTGTGCCACAATCTCATCTTCATTTTTCTCTTTGGGCATTTTGGGCATACATACATCAGTGTGTTTCTCAAGCCACCAAATCTGGGACTTGAACTGTATGATTAGCCATGTGGAATCTGGCTCCCTTAATGACTAGACCTCAGAGTGTGCATTTCAGTAGACATTTTAAAGCTCTCCACTAGCCACCAGCTATGGCAACCTTCCTGAAATCCTTTAATGGAATGCCAGTCCTAATTAGGTGCCTTTTTCTGGAAGTCTTATTTTGTTTTCATATGGCAACAAATTATCATCTGCTAATTTTATATTTACATTTAAACCTTTAAATTTTTTATTTTATTCAATTTAGTGCAATTTAATATATACAATCTCAGAGGAATCAACATTTTTAGTTCACATACCATATTAACTCAGTTAATAATAACCCATATCCTCTTTAACCTTTAATCGAAATCTTAGTACATAGTTTCAAATAAGAAAAGTCATCATGTTTTAGAATGATTGCATTATCTTCCTCTTAGAAGGTAGTTGGGTGGACATTACAGTAATCACAACTTAACTCCTTTGGGACTAAGGATTTCAATTTAATCATATTCTCAGAAACTTATACAATGAAAGTCACATTTAGGGCCTCTTAAATGTATTTTACTTGAGTTCTCTTATCAAGGAATCATCAAGACAACAGCAATAAAAGATGACAATGTATGTCCTAATTAAAAAGAGAACTCTACATGCATAGAGGTGAGCATTGAACTGATTTTTTTTATGACAAAAAAAAGTTCAAGAATAGCATACTCCTAATACTCAGGTACTGTACAAAAATCAATATGAAAAGTTGATGATTTTACTTAAAAAACAATAAACAAAGTGATCAAAATCAACACTCGTCCATATGTGATGTGAAAGACGCCATATGCAGAGTTTGCATCTGTGAGTGAACAGCTGTTCCGCACTAATAATAATAATGGATTTACATATGGTCTTTCATTCTTTCACGGTAATTTGCAGCCCAATTATGAATCAATAAATGCAATATATTGCGTCATTTTATAGACATTAATATGCTCGAATAATAGAATGAGATTAACTAAAAAGTCAACATTATGTATATAGCTATGCCAAATTAAAAATAAACTTATTACAAGGGAAATAATGATCACTTTACAAATACATTAATACATCCAAGCCATAAGGGACCTACAAAGATTAGAATGCTGCTTCCTAATGTTTGATCATTTGGGTAACACAGCAGGATTCTGTTCTTTTTGAAATATGGAAGTATATGCAATAACACTATCGAGAATTAACATTTCATAATTTTGCTGCATATTTTTCTATGGAAGAAATATAATGCTATCTAGACGGAGTGGGACGTCACTTTTGTCCTCTTAGTCTCCAATCTTTTCCATTACCCCCAAACAACTCCTATCCAGATTTTATACCTACTGAGCAAATTGTTCCTATGGATACATATAGGCATAAGGTGTTCATTTATCCAAGACACATCTTGTTCCCACCTTTTTATATTTCAAGACCTTCTGCAATAAATAGTTTCATGATGTCTCCTTTTACATGTAAGCAGCCTTTTCCAAATATGCTAAACATTTACAAATGGTTCTAAAAGGATTGTACTCAGTTATATTCCATCTACATCATATCAAATATCCTTTTTTCCCCATAATATCATCAAATGTAGTGTTACTGGAGTTTGAAAATACTATTTTTGCATGCCAATATAATTATTGTGCAATAGTATTTCACTGTGCTTTAAATTTTTTTCTTCAACTACCAGTGATATAAACATCTTTTCATACATATATTAGCCATCGGGTTTTTTGGAGGGTTTTTTGGTCTGAGTTGCCTTTTCAAATCCTTTTTTTTTTTTTTGAGAGGTTTATGCTATAGGGAGCGTGCGCTCGCCAGACAGACAGAGAGAGACAGAGAGACTGAAAGCGAGAAATCACCCCCTGGGGGGATGGCCACGCCACAATTCTTTCTCTTCCATTCTCTTCTTGGGATCTTGGGCATGCACGCACATGCGCGTGGTGTGAATTTTTAATCCACCGAGTCCAGGACTCGAACTATGGTCAACTACATGGGAGTTCAGCGACATAGTCATTACACTAACTGTTGTTTTTTTTCTGACAAATTTCTAGGTTCTTTTGTAAGGAAACTTTCTTTACTACAAGGTCATAAATATATCCTTTATTTTATTTCCAATGGTTTTAAAGTTCATTTCACATTTAGGTCTTTGATCCAGTATGATTTTGGATAAGAAATAAATTTTACTTATATTTCTAAATGAAAGCCAGTCATCTTAGCAACATTTATTGAATGGTTCACCTTCTGTAATGATTAAAATATTCTGTTTTTCATACAGCACGTCCTTTGTAGGTTACTTGTTTTTATAATCCTTTCACATTTTTAATTTTAACTACACTGATAAAATACTATAATAATTAGTATAGCATACACTAGTACATAGAAGGGCAAGTCTCCTTCCTGTGGGCACCATATTGCAAACCACAGTAAAAAAGACATATTGGCACAGAAGTAATTCACAACAAAGGGAAGCACATGAACTCACAGCTGCAGAAAACTTCTCTAAAGAATTATCCAAAAGTGAATGCATAATCAAGTAACTAAAAATTGGAGAAGATCCTCAAGTATGAGAAAACTAAAAAATACATCTCCAACAAAGGAACACAGCAAGTCATCTTCAACTATGAAAACAAACAAACAAACAGAAGAATGTACTGAAATGTCAAAAAATATTCAGAATATTCATGACAACAAAACTCTATGAGATGCAAGAAAACAGAGACATTGAACTCCAGAAGAGAAAGTCCTTTCATGACTTCATGGAAGAAATAAACAACATAACAAAGAATCAAACAGAACTTCAAAAGATGAAGACTGTATTGCAGGATACCAAAACCTTCCTTGAAAGTACTAAGAGAAGATTAGACCATGCAGAAGATAGAATCTCTAATCTGGAAGACAAAATACCTGATTTAGACAAAACCACCAAAAAGAATGAAAAAAATCTATTTAAATTAGGATAACAAATAGGAATTACTAGACACCATTAAATGCCCCAATCCCAATAACAGGTGTTCCAGAAGGTAAAGAATCAAACAAGGGCATGAAGATCTATTCCATGAAATACTTCCAGAAAGCTTTCCAAACCTAGAGAACATTCAGACATCCCAGCCCAAGAAATACAAAGGATCCCAAATAGAATCAGAAAAAGAAGATACTCTCCATGGCAAATAATAGCCTGAATGGTAAAAATCACAGACAAAGACAAGATTCTAAAAACAGCAAGAGAGAAGTATGAAGTTACATAAAAGATTATCCTATTAGACTTCTTATCCAAAATAATGCAGGTGAGAAAAGAATAGGAAAACATATTCAAAACACTAAAAGAAAAACAATTTCAACAAAGAATACTACTATACCCAGTAAGACTATCCTTTAAAGGGGAAGAGAAGATAAAAGCACATAAACAAAACCTGCAAGAATTTACCAACACTAGACAAATTTTTCAAGAAACACTGAAGGGAGTGCTCTAACAGGAAAGCTAAAGAGACAAACAGAAATAAGAGAACAAGAAATATTTTTAATTGTCTAACAAACTGACAGAGATAAGTCCAAAAATATCTATAACAGCACTAACGTTAATAGATTAAATTCTTCAGTCAAGAGACACAAACTACTCAAATGGATAAAATATCAGAAACCCTCTCTTTACTGCCTACAAAAACACACTTCAAGATAAAGACATACATAGACTAAAAGTGAAGGGCTGGAAAAAGGTATTCCATGCAAATGGAAGCCAAAAAGGGCTGGAGTCACAATGTTGATTTCAGACAAAATGGACTTTATGACAAAAGCTGTAAGAAAAGACAAACAAGGACATTATATAGTACTAAAAGGGCTAATTCATGAAAATATAACACTTATAAATATCTGTGCATCCAACTCAGGAACACCCAAATACATCAAGTAAAAACTGCTAGAGCTACAAGGAGAGGTAGACTGCAACACACTAATCATTGGGGATCTCAACACCCCACTCTCTCCATTGGATAGATCATCTAGACAAAAAATAAACAAAGAGATAGAGGATCTAAATGGTACCATAAATCAAATGGACTTGACAGACATCTAAAGAAACTTCACCCAGAAACCACAAAATACACATTTTTCTCACACCCACATGGAACATTTTCAAAGACAGACAACATGATGGGACATAAAATAAGCCTGTACAAATTCAAAAGCATAGAAACTATATCCAGCATCTTCTTCACCCATGATGGAATTAAACTTGAAATTCACTTTAGAAAAAGAAAAAAAAACGACATCTAAAGAAACTTCACCCAGAAACCACAAAATACACATTTTTCTCACACCCACATGGAACATTTTCAAAGACAGACAACATGATGGGACATAAAATAAGCCTGTACAAATTCAAAAGCATAGAAACTATATCCAGCATCTTCTTCACCCATGATGGAATTAAACTTGAAATTCACTTTAGAAAAAGAAAAAAAACCACTCAAAAATATTCAAACATATGGAAACTAAACAACCTATTCCTGAATGACTTCACAACCGCTGATGAATTTAAGACTGAAATCAAAAGATTCATTGAAATTATGATAATGAGGACATGAGTTTCCATAACCTATGGAACATAGCCAAAGCAGTTATAAGATAGAAGTTCATAACAATTAGTGCACATAAGAAAAAGATGGAAAGGTGGCAAATAAATAATCTAACAACAAACCTCAGAGAACTACAAACAACAACAACAACAATTTAAAAAAAAACTAAAAATGCCAGAAGAAAAGAAATAATAAAAATTCAAATGAAATAAATGAAATAGATAATAAAAAATAACTATACAGAAAATAAATAAAACCAAAAGCTGGTTCCTTGAAAAGATAAACAAAATTGACACACTTTAGGTAGAATAAGAAGACTAGAGAAAGGTACTAGATAAATGACAAATACTTCTTTCATTGGCTATGTTAAGATTATCTTTGTTGATTTGTGAGATTGTTTGTTGCCTAATTTTTAATCAACATGTTTTTCTTTAGAACTGTACCTCATAGTAAAGTATGTTATGGACAATTTAGTGTATACTTGCAGAATAACCATTAGAGTGAGTTTCAAATGTTCACAACATAATGTTAAATGCTAAAGATGGTCAATGTTTTCTTACTCGCTGTATAAAACTAGTAATATAGGAAAAGTCCAAAATGTTACAACTGAATCTTTTTTTGGGATGAATTCCAAAAAAAGGCTAAAATCAAGAACTTTGTAAAGCCTATAAATCACCAAATCACTGGCTTTACTATGTCTTCAGCTGTAAACATCTCTTTCCAATTTTGTTTTATCTTTGCTTTCTCTAAGACTTATTTCTTTATGCACAGTGCAGTACTATGGTCTTATAAGAACTTACAATGTGTTAGTAAAATATTCTTTTTCTTTCTCTTTCTAATGAGTTGTTCTGTACAGTTTTACCTGTTTCTTGCTGAACCAAAATACTCATGTATTTTTTTCAGATGATAATAAACTCTTATCTCCCATAGTCCTCTACATGGAAATGACAACTTTTTCTTTCATTGGCTGTGTTAGTATTATCTTTGTTAATTTATGGGGTTGTTTGATGCCTGATTTTTAATCAATATGATGTTCTTTAGAACTGTATCTCACAGTAAAGAATGTCATAGACAACTCTGCATAGTTTCAGAATAACCATTGGAGTGGGTGTCAGATGTTTACAGCATAATGTTAAATGTTGAAGGTGGCGAATATGTTTACATCCTTAATTTGTTTATTACACATTGTATACATGCTTTTAAAGACCATTCTGTGACCTACCAATATTCATAATAATTGTATGTAAATAATAAATTACAATAAATATTTAAAGAGAAAAAAATTTCAATAAAATGGGCAATATTATGATAAATAATAACAAATACAAAAGATCATTAGTGAATATTATAAGCGACTATATGCCAACAAACAAGAAGATCTGGATGAGATGGGCAAATTTCTGGAGATACATAGTCTACCAAGACTGAATCACGAAGAAATAGAATGGCTGAACAAACTCATATCAAGCAATGTAATTGAATCAGCAATAAACAACCACCCCATAAAGTAAAGCCAAGGTCCTGATGGCTTAACATATGAATTCTAAAAAACTTTTAAAGAGTTAACTCTCATTCTACTAAAACTATTTCTAAAGATACAAAAAGTAAGAACCCTCTCAAATTCATTTTATAAAGCCTCCATCACCCTCATTCTCAAAATAGATAAGGAAGTAGTAAAAAAAGAAAAACTACAGACTAATATCTCTGATGAATACGGAAGCAAAAATTTGCAACAAGATAGCAAATTCTATCTAACACATAAAAACAGATAATACACCACAGGTATGCTTTATTCCTGGGATCCAAGGATGGTTCCGCATATAGAAAATCATAAATGGCAATATAACCTAAAAAAGATAAAAATCATATGATCATATCAATTGATGCAAGAGTGTTGATAAAATGCAACATCCCTTCATGATTAAGACTCTCAGCAAAATTGGTGTAGAAGGGATATTTCTCAATACAATTAAGCCATCTATGACAAATCCATAGCTAACTTTATATTAGATTCCAGTAAAACTTTCTCCACTCCTCTTCAATATAGTACTGGAAGTCTTAGCCAATACAATGAGAAAAGAGAATAAAATTAAAGGCATTCAAAAAGGGAAAGAAGCAAAATTATATCTCTTTACAGATGACATGATTATACATAGAAAACCCAAAAGAATCTATAAAATAATTCCTATAAGTGATAAATGTATACAGGAAGATAAAGGGAAACAAAAATCAACATACAAAGATCTATGGCATTTCTATACACCGACAACAAGCAGACTGAGGTAGAAATTAAGAAAAAAATCCTATTTACAATACCACAAAAGTATAAGGTACCTAGGAATACACCAAACTAAAGATGTCAAAGATCACTAAAAGTAAACTATGAAAAACTAAAAAAAAAAAAAAAAAAATTGAAATTGAAAATAACACAAAAACCTGGAAAGACATGCCATTTTCTTGGATTGAAAGAATTAATATAATCAAAATACCAATTCTGCCCAATTTAATCTACATATTTAATGCAATCTGAATTAAATTACCAGAGACATTTCTCACATACTAGGAAAAACAATTATAGAATTTATCTTGAATCATAAAAGACCATGTAGCCAAGGCAATACTGCACAAGAAGAGTAGAATAGGAGGCATCTCATTCCCTGACCCCATAATGTATTACAGTGCTGTGATAATCAAAACAACATAGTTGGGATTGGCAGGTGGTGTGGTGGTTAAGGGCTCTGGACTCCCACATGCTGACCATGGTTTGAGTCCCAGACCTGACAGTTTGCTTTCTCACCTCCTTCCCTCTCTCTCTCCTTCCATCTCCCTCTCTTACTCTGTCCCTCTCTGGTCAGATTAAAAAAATAAAATAAAATAAAATAAAATAAAGTTAAATAAAATAATCCTAAAAAAAAATGAAAAAAAATGGTACTGGCAAAAAACAGGCATGTAGACAATAGAGGAGGATAGAGACTTCAGAAATAAACCCCACAAAATGTAGTCAATTGATTTTTGACAAAGGGCACCAGACAATCCAGTGGGAAAAAGAAAATCTTTTAAACAAAGGATGCTGGAAAACCTGGGTATCCACCTACAGAAAAATAAAACTGGACCCCTGTCTCTCATTAACAAAAATCAACTGAAAATCAATAAAAATCTTAACCTAAGACTACAAACTATAAAACTACTGGTGGAAAACACTGAGGAAACTCTTGGAGATAGTGGAGTAAGCAAAGATTTAAATAAAACCCCCAAAACACAGGCAATAATTCCAAATATAGACAGGTGGGATTGCACCAGGTTAAAAAGCTTCTGCACAGCAAAAGAACAGTAATTAGAGTGAACCAACAACCTTCAAAATGGAACAATATATTTGCAAACTATGCCTCAGATAAGGAACCAATAACCAGAACATACAGGGAACTCAAGCAGCTCACCCACCCAAAAAATACAACCCAATTACAAGATAAATAAATGAGCTGAACAGACAACTCTTTAAGGAAGATATACAACAGCCAAAAATCATATGAAAAAAATAAAGTTTAACATTCCTTATCATAAGGGAGTTGTATATCAAAACCACAATGAGATGCTACCTAACTCCAGTCAGAATGGCTAAGATAATAAAAATAAATAATGGTAAGTGCTGGTGAGGCTGCAAAGAAAAGGGAACTCTCCTAAACTTTTGGGGGGAATGTAAATTTGTACAGCCACTGTGGAGAACAGTATGGGAGCACCTTGAAGACTTACAGATAGCACTACCATATGGTCCTGGAATTTCATTCTTGGCTATCTACCCAAAGGATAAGAATACACTCAGTCAGAAAAACACTTGCACATCCAAGGTTATTGTGCTGTTATTTACAATTGCTAAGACATGGAACCAACTCAAATGCCCATGAACAGATGAATGGATTGAAAAGTGTGGTATATATACATTACATAATACTACTCAACCATAATAAAGACAAGGAGACTCTAGCATCTGTTAGAAAGTAGACAAGTATGGAAGACTTACTCTTAAGTAAAGCAAGCCAGACTATTAAAGACAAGTATTGTATGCCCTTACTTAATATGTATCGGTTGTTTGCACTCTACAGCAGAAACAGAAATATTAGACAGTATAAAGGTACAGAGAGCAACTGTGGATTCCAGAAACAGTGTAGGACAAAGGTGGGAAATGTCAGAGGATGAAAGGGAGGGAATCAAGGGGACAAAGGGAAGAAGCAAAACATTTAAGAAACATGAAATTGAAAATTATCTGTGATGATAATATGTATGCTAATACCTTTGATTGAGCCAATATACAGTGTATTCTGGGTGGAAAAATTCATTTTGCATGATGTAATGATATACAGTGAATGAATGTAAAAACAAATTTAAAAAAGAGAAAAAAAATTTAAATCAAATTCAAAAAAATCCATACATTATTAATCTACTTACTTAGGATTCCAAAACAGTCACATCTCAACTATTTTGTTAGGTCATATTGTTATGTCTGTGTAGTAAACTATTGCTAAACTTTGTGGCATAAAATAACAACTGCTTTATTAAGCTTATTGATTGTGTGTAATTGAAGATGTGACTTTTCTGTTTCATGATGTTCAGGGCCTCACCTGGGAAGACTTTCATGACTGGTTTCAAATGGCTGGTGCTGAAATCATCCAGAAATTTTTCCCCAAACATGTCTCCAACTGGATAAGATAACCAGAATCCTAGTTATCTTGTTGGTCAGAGTACATACAAGTTACCTCTTTGTTCTGATTAGGAGCCAAAATCTGAAAATTTAGTTTCTGAGAGAGCATGTGTTAGCAATTGATAAGATCTGCGGCCTTGAAAGTTGAGTGATGTCACTTGCAATATTCTTATTTCATCCTCATTAACCCTAGGACAGACAAATGAATTATGATTACCCCTATTTAATACATAAGAAAAAATACACTACAGAGACAATTCAACATATATTTCAAAATAGCTAAAAGAGAATTTTTAAATATTCACCACACAAAGTAATGATAAATGTTCAATGATAGATATGTTTATTACCCTTATTGGATCATTATACAATGAATACATACCTTGAAAAAAATCACACTGTACTCCACAAATATGCACAAACATTATATGTCAATTAAAGTCATAATAAAAAAATGAGCACCCTCAGAAGAGCATGGACACGCAGTGCCCTGAGGTTGGCACCCGTGGCTCCCCTGTTGCACCAACTCCCAGAAAGAACCACCACCAAAATAACTTCAATTTCTCTTTGCATTTTATTTTCCTCTGAATCCATTCAAGTTTTAAATTTTCACTCAAATATTATTCAAAATAAAACATTATATCACATCATTCTTCATTGCCATACAATTTTGGAAACTTTGAAACTGAGGAAGAACCCCCTAATGTATTTTCTAGGTTTCCTGAAATATAAAGTCTATTTGCATTGTAATGGACCGGAGTAAGGAGTAAGTCTTCAGACTTTGGTTATGATAATGACCAACATGGACCATGAGTGAGGGCTATTTGGCCTCTAAAACTCTCACTTAAAAAAAAGAAGGTTTTCATTTCAGTGTGTAAGGTGTTTTGTAGACTGGAAACTGCTGGTTGTGAGCTCAAAGGCTCCAGGCTGAACTGTTCCAGACACCTGAAGAGGAATTTGATTATCTAAGGCCTCATCAATCAAGAATGTCCATGAGATGATCATGCCCTCTTGAACCAATCACTGAACTGATCATGCGCCTGGGACCTCTGCCCCTAGTTTTGCCCTTAAAAACGCATGTGGGGAACATCTCGGGGAGATTGGGTCTTTTCAGCATGAGGTGCCCACTCTCCTTGCTTTGCTCTTTGCAAAAAAGCTGTACTTTCCTTCATCACACCATGTGCCTATGGCTTGGTTTTATAGCACTTGGGTAAGTTAACCTGATTTGAGTTCGGCAACAACTATAAAACCAATACAATGAAAGTAATTAAATTTTAGCTTGATTGTATTAACTCATGAAACATTGAAGTCTTTCTGTTAAAAAGGGATGTTTGCAAATACTTTCATTTGGTAAGAATGGGGGCAAAACAAAGCACAGAAGTATATATTACACTATTAAGGTAAGAAAAATGGTACAATATACATTTGCATAAATGAATATGGAAGAATTATAAACTAGTAATGTTTGCTTCCACAAAAGGAAAATGTGCTGAGAGTCAAAAGTGGAATGGAGAGTGTTAATCACTTTTTAAATTTAAGAGCAATATATTTATGTTACCTGTTCAGAATTACATTAAATTAAAAATGTGATAAAAAAAAAATTATGGGAACAGCAAACCATGTAGCAATTATGTCTCTGGGTTTCCACATGCCCAACAGTGGTTTGAGGCCAGGATCCAGTAGCTTGAAAATCATGCTGTGTGTGTGTGTGTGTGTGTGTGTGTGTGTGTGCATGCCCTAGATCCCGGAGGAGAATGAAGGACAAGGGATTGCTGGACGGCCATCCCCCTGAGGGTAGGGGTGTTGATTTCTCACTTTCCCTTTCACTGTCTCAGTCTCCTCCCCACTCCCAAGAGAGCACACACACTAAGGAAAAACTTCTTAAAAAATAGTAAATTAGCATCAAACTAATGCTAACTTACTTAATAAATGAGGAGCTAAAAAGAACTAAATGGGGGCTGGCAGGTGGTGTGGTGGTTAAGAGTGCTGCACTCCCACATGGGTAACTACAGTTTGAGTCACATATTTGGCGGCTTGCTTTCTCACTTTCTCTCTCTGTTTCTCTCTCTCACTGTCCCTCTCTGGTCAAATTTAAATAAACAAATAAAGATAAATAATTCTTTAAAGAAACACTGAATGCTCAGTAACTATTTCATGGTGTGATTTAATTATATTTGATATTATGTCTATATATAACTTAAAATCATTTCTTAGTAACTCATTTGCTTCCCAAATTTCAGAAAAATCTATAGTAAAATAAACATATATTCATGATTAATGTCATTTTGTTGTAATAATCAATATCTATCTGCAGTTGACTCACTTATAAGAAATATTTCCCACTGCAAGGAACTATCACCCTGAGAATGCAATCATTCCGAAGATAGAGATGTATTCAAAACATTTAGAAACACTTGGCAAGATTAATGCAGAAGAAGTACTATGAATCTTTCCTAAATGTTTACCCACTATAACTTTGTCCATTTTCTCTTAGAATTTTGAAGTGTATAATAAATGCTTAACATTTTTTTATGGGCTTTTTGGCTGAATTCATATCTAGATGTAATTAAAATGGCTACATTATCAGACTGATAACAAACCATCATAATTATCTTCATGGAATAAAATGCCCTCTTTTTTTTTTAATGGATAAAGCTATTCAATAAAAAAATGATTAAAAGTATTGGCAGAATATTCCAATTTGCCTTCTTTTTAAAAAATACAGTTTGCTTAACTGTGTCTTATATTTTCTCTAATTTCTCATATCTACTTTAGCAACTCTTATTTAAAATTCAATTTGCCTTCTCTTTCAAACTGACTTTCTGAGAGATTTTGCTACCTATGAACACATTATATAGTGAGATGTGGTCTGAAATAAGTCTTCTAATGTTTTGCTTTAATTAGGAAAGTAAATGGTAAAAGCTATGGCATAAAAAGTATCATTTGGATAAGATTCATAAGTCCAAGGAAATTGCTTTGTACAGAATGTGCCATAGACCCAGCTGGCATCAAGTTCTAGGTCTCAACTTTAAAAAAAGAAAAGTGTATTTATTTATTATTTTCATGAAAGAGAGGCAGAGATACCCTCCCCACTCTGATCATCTTTTCTGGTTCTTCTAAACTCATTTCTTTGGACCTCAACAAGGGGTGCCCATTAACTGCATCCACAGCTGCTGCCAACATGATTACTTGCCTTCTGGTCTCCTAAACCATCCCATGGAAATGCAGCTGAGCCCACAGTCTCAGTCAGTTCATGCAAGTTGACCTGTCTTTTCAAGTCTGTGTTTGACAGACGCTCTGCACAGCTTCCTAATTAAGACGTAGTGCTGCCGTAATCTTTAGGCTTCCCTATAGTTCTTAGTTTACTTTACGTTTGGTCATATTCCTTTTTATAAAGGGGCATCAAGTTCTAGGTCTCAACTTTTTTTTTTCTTTTTTAATGATAAGTTCTGTCTAAACTTTCAGTTGCATTAGCTTTCAGCTAAAGAAAATAAAATAACTATAAATGAAGGAGAAGCAAAAGTATGTATTATATGATTTTTATTATTTATTATAAAAATGCCTATTTGTGTCAGAAATATAGATTAGCAAAAGGAAGACAATCACTTAATTCTTCCCCAAATACAGTTAACATATCTTCAAATATTTTTCTAGTCCTTTCACTGTTGTATGCATGTTTTAAGAATAAAACTGCAATTTAAACACATTCTACAAGTTGTTCTTATAAATCGTTCTTATAACTTGTGAATATCTTTTCAAATCATTATTTATTCTTTTGAGACTAGTGATTCATTTTTTTATGTTATAAGACTCTTGAAGGTATCAACACATTCTTATCAGTAACAGTGGATACTTGTAACAGTCATTGTTTTGGAGGGAAAGACAAGTTCCCTCCAACTTTTATATACTATGCCAAAATCAGAAAATAAGAATATTAGGGGTGATTCCAAGAGGGCTAGAGTCACCCTTCTACCATGACATGTTAAGTTATAACATTGGATTTGCTGGTCAATACTTATAAAATATTTTATTTCTTGGATATTTCCTCTCACTGTCTATGACAGAGTTGTGTCAACCTATGTCTCATGAGGTATATAGAAAAGTGTCCATTTTCTCACAATTTGCCAATGTAAGCTTTATTATGTTTATTTATTTATTTTTCTTTATTCATGATAGAGGGTATATGTGTGCACATGAGAGAGATTAAATGAAAGGTGGTATGTGATTAATAACAGCATTTTTAAACTTGGATAAAGAATTTCCCCCTCCTGGAAATTCTGATTCAGTTAGTCTGGGGTAAAGCCAGCAGGTTTATTGCTTTCCTTTATCCCCAGATGATTCATAATCTGTATTATAACACCACAGGCACACCATACCACAGGAGTACATTCAACTCCTTAAGACAGGAGGCATGCATATGTTGCACAAGAGAGAAATTCTTAGACTCAGGAAAGAGTTTCAACAAATATTACAGGCTAACATACCATTCTTTTATGCAAAGTGGTCCCTAAATATTACCTATTGTAAGGTGACCATGGATATATGGCCAATTTCTTGTGCGTTCCCTGTCCTGGTCCAGAGATTGACTCCCTTTATTACTCTCTGCAGAGATACTCAGCCTCTTCTCCATGTAATGCATCTCCATCTGGTTGCCAAACTCAATCTGAACTTGATGCCACAGCTGGCGGCCCATCCTCACAAAGACTTAGTTCTTGCTCTCATGAGACAGTGTTCATCTTCTCTGCATATTAAAATCACCAGGAAAATGTTTCAAAACTTTGGAGCTGGACTTTCTGGTTCAGCTCCAAAATATAAACAGCTTGGAAGTTACCACTTCCATTCTACAAGAAAAAGATGTGCAAACCAGAAATCAGTGACTTTTCCTGATTTCAGCAGAGCATGAAGGTTGTAGCACAAACTGTCACCTCAAAACCTGGAGAAAAGGTCACGTATCCAAAAAGATGCAGCAACCTAGAGTACTTTACTCAGAAATTACTGACATCTAACTGGTGGTAATGTTTTAGAGGTCATTCTGTGGAATGGCTGGAGGTTGCACATGGCCTAGTATAAGACTGAGTCTTAGTGAGACCCAAACTTTCGTGGTATTTTTTTCTAGAAGTCCTACCAGGACCTCATGGTGAAAATCCAAGGAGCATACCCATGTGTCTCACAGAGAGAGCAAAGAGTAATCATTAGAAAAGCACTTCCAGAGATTTATCCACAAATAAGACCTACTCTTCAGAAGAATGGATTATGCTAGGCATCATTTTAAAATATTTCAGCCAAGGATAAGGAATTTCTTCCCACTCCAGCTCCTTCTAGCTTTTTTGTATCACTTAAAGAGCGTACTGATAGGGGAACCCTACCACACACAATCACCCAACCAACCAACCAAATGAAAAAACAACTGAAAACATGGTTAATTGGTTCAGAGCTTCAGAGAAATAGGTAAAAATTCTGCAACCAGAGAAGAGAACAGATGTTGGTAGGACAAAAGTATGTACCCCATAATGAAGGACTGAAACATCATTGCTCTGAAGTAGAGTCTCATTAAAGGCTGAGAATCAGAGGGAGATTATAGAATACTCCTTTAGCCTTTCTCCTAATTACTGCAACACCAACAGGAATCCAATACAATAGCAGTGCATTGCGCGTGGAAGAGTTTCAAGACATAAACTTTCTCTGAAGAACAGTAGACAGGGAAGCTCCTATACTGAGAAGAAGGCAAAAACTAAGATACCAGAGAAATTTGAAGTTTCTGATAACTATATATATCTCATACATTAAATACAGCCAAACTCTTAGCCAGATTAGCCTAAATTCTCATATTAAGACCTTCTTACCTCACTTCCTTTTATTTGACACAATTAACTTAGCTCTCAACAAAAAATTGCAATGTGTGTCTAAAGAGACATACACACAGCAATCATTAGAACTAGGTTTATCTATGTCCTAGATGCTGAAATGATCAGGTAAGAAATTAATAATAACTGTAATAAAAATGTCAAGAACACTGGTGAGAAAAGTGAACAAGTAATAACAGATCTGTAATGTAAGCAAATAATTGAAAGTCATGTGAAAGAATCAAAATAAAATTCTAGATGTTTTTAAGTAGCAAAAAAGAATAATCAATGGAAAAATCAGTAACCCCGACATGGTTAAGGAAAGAATCAGTGAACTTGGATGAAAGTGAAAGGAATCCTTCAAAATGACATACAAAGTGATTAATAGAATGGAAAGTAAAGGAGAGTGAAGTATAAAGCCCAAAGAAAAAATCTACAAACTAAAGAATAATATCAGAGATTTATCTTTCTCAAGTTCACATGGAATTCACCAAGTTAGACCACATTTTTGGCCATTAAACAAACATTTGAAAAGAAGGACAGAAATAGTAAAGTCTGTTCTTAGAATGCTATGGAATTACATTATAAATCAATAACAAATATATAGTTTTCAAATCCCTAAATACACCATTTAGAAATTAAACAACACACTTTTAATTCACTCAGGGCTCAAATAAGTCTCAAGACAAATTAATGATATTTTTAACTAAATGTAAGTTAAAATAAAGTTTGTGATAAGTCTCAAGACAAATTAATGATATTTTTAAATAAATCTAAGTTAAAATAAAGTTTATGGAAATTAGTGGGATATAGAGAAATGCTTAGGTGAATATTTATAGCATTAGCTAAATATATTAGAAAAGAATAAAGATATAAAATCAATAAGTTGAGGATCCAGCTTCAGAACCTAGAGTAAGAAGGACTAATTACCTAAAACAAGCAGAAAAGAAAAGGAAATAAAAACTAGACAAATCAAAAAACATGGAAATAGAAATAAATGAAGAAAACCAAAAGTTGGTTTGTTTCAAAACTCAATAAAAATCAGTGAATCTGTGGTCAAACTAATCAAGCGAAAAGAGAAAGAACAAATTTCTAATATTGATCATGACTGAAGAGACATTGTTACTGTCTGATGACTACTAAGAGGTTATGGAAATATTACAAACTCTCGTTCCATAAACTGAGACTCGACGTAGAAGGGGCAAGTTTATTAAAACTATCAAAACTCACACAAGGAGAAATAAACCAGAAACCCCTGAATCTACCCAGTGAATGGAATCAACCATTTAAAACTATTAAAAAAGAAAATCATTCCTTGATGGTTTGATTGGTGAATATTACCAAACATTTCATTCTCCACAGTCTCTCCAAACAGAAATAGAAGAAACATTTCTCATTTTATTATAGCAACATTACCATAGTATTAAGATAAGGCATTGCAAGAAAATATTTTATGAACAAAAATACAAAAATCATTAACCAACTATTAGCAAATTGAATACAAGAATACACAGAAGGGTTAACACATCACAACCAGATGGTTCATTCCAGGAATGCAATATTCCTTCCAACTGTCACAAATCAATCAATATAGTTCATTATATTAACTGAATGAATAGAAAAAATGTGATCATATTAATAAATGCAGGAAAATAAATTGATACATTTTATTTTGTTTTTAGAGATTTTTGCTATAGAGCACATGTACTCACCAGAGAGACAGAGAGA
>NW_006159904.1:2548081-2564277 GCF_000334495.1 Tupaia belangeri chinensis | reverse complement strand
CTTCGATGTCTATTTTTTAAAATTTTATTTTAAAATTAAAGTATAAATTTATTTTGGTACAAAAACTTTTTGAAAGTCATAAATACATATATTTCCCATTACACATATTTCCATGAGCTATTTTTTTTTTTAACTTTTTCTTTTTTTTTGAAAGGTTTTTGCTATAGGGCATGTGCGCTCGCCAGACAGACAGAGAGAGACAGAAAGCAAGAAATCACCCCCCAGGGGGAATGGCCATTCCGCAATCTCTTCTCCTCCATTCTCCTGTCGGGATCTTGGGCACACACGCACATGTGCCTGGCGTGAGTTTTAAGCCACTGGGTCTGGGACGCGAACCACGGGCGACTACGTGGGAGTCCAGCGACATAGCCATTATGCTAACTGCTGGTTCCCATAAATAAGAAATTCTTTAACCTGTAAAAAGAAAGGAATTGGGACTAGCAGTTAGTGTAATGGCTATGTTGCCGGACTCCCATGTTGTCGACTATGGCACGAGTCTCAGACCCGGTGGCTTAAAAACTCACGCTGGGCACGTGTGCGTACATGCCCAAGATCCCGAGAGGAGAATGGAGGAGAAGGGATTGGTGGCATGGCCATCCCCCCTTGGGGGTGATTTCTCACTTTCTGTCTCTCTGTATATCTCTGTCTTCCTGGCAAGCACAAGCGCCATATAGTAGCAAAAACTTCTAAAAAATAAAAAAAAAAGAAAAGAAAGAAAGGAATAACTGAAAAATCTAGTACTAACATCATATTTAATGTTGAGAGACTGAGTTGATTCCTGTAAGTTTAAGAACAAGGCAGGTATGTCTATTCATCATCCCTGTTCATTGTTGCTCTGTAAGTCTTAATAAACATGAGAGAAAACCAAAAAAGTAAAAATATTGTGAATAAAGAACCAAACCTGTATTTATTCACAAATGACATGATTATCTATAAAGAAAACTCTAAATACAAGTCTATGAAACAACCTCAACAAGGTTGTGGGGAAAAAGACACTGACTTAAGAAACTTTAGAAATGAATTGTGACTCAAAGGCTGAAAGCTACGGGAATGGAACATGAGTTCTGTACTCTATTTCATAAACTTATTTTTCAGTTTATCAATTCTTAAGCTACTAGACATGTATAGAAGAATGGAATGGATAAAAATGGAGGGTGATAGAAACCAGATTTCTTATTGCTGGAATTGGAGATTATGGACAAGCAAGGAGAAAGGCTGGAATATTGTATGTGTTGTTGTTTTATAGTTGAAGCCATCAATTTTGAGCTCATATCTGGCTTAATCTAGATACAGAAGAATACATATAGGGATACTAATAGGTATGTATACATGGTCATTATGCACATATATTTCCTTCTCTCAGCTCAGAGGTTTCAGAAACAATGTCATTCCCGTAACCAATACTATACCCAGCACACACACAAAATGGTTTAGAAATAGCATTCTCTAATCAAAGAAACCATGGATCAGGGAGGAAATGACTAATTGAAGGACTAGAATTGAAATACGGAAATGAGTCTAGAACATCTTGTAGCAAAAGGAAATCAGTAAGTATTCAAAAAAACTTGTTGATCAGCCTAAGTCAAAGGAATACAAGGAACCAGCCAGGTGGCATGGTGACTACAGCAATTGGATCCCATATGACCAACTGTATGGTCCAACTCCTGGACCCAGCAACTTGAAAAACATACTGGGCACGTATGTATGTGGGCCCAAAATTTCTAGAGGAGAATGGAGAAAAAGAGTTTGTGTCATGGCCATCCCCCTTTGGGGGGCAGATTTGATCTCTCTCTCTCTCTCTCTCTCTCTGGCCAAATCATGTACCCTATGGGAAAACTACAATGAAAGAAAGAGAGGGGGGAGTGAGAGAGATAATGGAATGAAGGAAGGAAGAAAGAAGTAATGAAGGAAAAAAGGAAGAGGGGAAAGAAGGAAGGAGAAAAAGAAAGGAAGGAAGAAAGAAAGAGAAAGGGACACGAGCCATTTGAATAAATTCCCAATGGTTAAAGACAGAGATATTTGAGCAAAAACATAAATTAAGTATCATTCAACTATAACCCAAAGTACAAAATAAAATTCACACTAGTGCAAACTATTGAATAATTAAATAATGGAGGAAAATAGAGAACTTTTTTTTGCAAAATAAATTCAAATAATTTAGGCGAATAGTCTTCTCACAAAGTGTTATAGCATAATTTCCTTAAGAATAGACTATATATAGTAGCTTCCTTCTAAAGAGTATAAAAAAGGAAAAAAAAAAAAAACTTTACAGTGGTGAAATCTGTCAAATCCCAGGTGATCAATACTGAAGTCATGAGAATAGTAAGTGGTGTTAATATGATGTGTTAAGAAGGGCAATTTCCTGTGGTCTTCCTCCCCAAACTCCATAAATCTAGAAAAAAACATCAGACAAATCCAAACTGAGGGAAATTCTCCAAACTACCTGACTGGAACTCCAGAAAACTGCCAAGGTTATCCAAAACAAAGGCAGTCTGAGAAATTGTCAGTGGCTAGAGGATATGGGACTCTAAAAAAACTGGATCAGAAAAAGGATAAAAACTAAACAACTCTGAATAAAATATGAACTGTAGTTAAGAATTATGTATTGATATTAGTTTATCTGTGACTAGTGTACTCTACTGACATAACATTTTAACAGTACAGGAAACTGGATGTGGGATATATGGTAATTCTGTTTGCAATTTTTCTGTAAGTCTCACTGTTGCAAAATATAACTTTTTTATATTATTTTATGTGTAACATATACAAAATTATTCTGTGATTATGCATATCCCACAAAATTAGGACCGTACACAACATAAATGTAGTATCTTCTTTTTTTTTGGTTTATGCAATTTTATTGAAGAAAAATAAATCAATTACTAGCAGAGCTATTGGTTGATCACTCATCCATTGACAACTTGCATCATTTACTCAGTGCTATATTAAACAGTGTATCGGAAGATAGATTAACTAATAGCTCCTAGCCTCCTAACAATTTAAATGAAAATTACAAAATGTTTGACTCCATTTTGGAATACAAAGGGTGTTTGACTTCCAATTTCCATTCTCTGTAGAACAAGAACAGGTCATTCCTTTATTGACATGCATAAAATACATCACATTTTCTGTTCTGCCGATGCTATAAATTCATACCAATTCTCCAGCCACATAAGTTATGAGCATAAAGTATATCATGTAACCTCAAATCTCTAACAGTGGAAGGCTTAACCAAGAATGGATGCTGCTAGAATAATGCTGCTTCCTCTGATGTGGCAACTGCGCATCCATCTCCCTCCCCCTAAAAAATTCTGAATCTTGGGCAACTGTTCTCTTGTAACTACTTTACAGTTTCTAAAAGCAGTTATTGTCCAAAGCTGGAAGAGCAAGTCTTCTCAGATGAGCATGTGAATGAATGGGAGGTAAACAAAAAAATAAAATTAAAAAAGATGAGGTCTGATAGGGGAGCAACCGAATAAGAAAATCAAAAAAGGCGCAGTAATTTAATGTTTATTCCAGCTATAATGCAGGTAATTCTGACTTAAAGGTAGCATCACATGGCATCTGACTCCATTCCCGAGATGTTCTGTTGTACTTATCTCTGTCTGTTTTATAGATCCGTGCAATCTCTGGCACTAGGGGGTCATCTGGGTTTGGATCACATAGCAGTGAAAAAAATGGATAAAAGAACTTTAGAAATAGAGCAGGAGACCACTGTGACCTTAGAATATCAAGACAAATGCTGCCATTACTGTTAATATTTGGATGATAAATTCTTGTTGTAAATGCAACCTTAGGTGGTTTGAAGGGGTAGTCTGTAGGAAAATGAATTGTCAAAAAGAATACGCCGCCTTGATATGGGCTGTCATTAGGTCCCATAATTGTGGCTTGCCAATGAAACATATCATCCTCAACTGGACCTGCGGATCACTGTGCTGGAGGGTCACGGGCTAAATCACTAAGTTCCTTATTAATCCGTTTCAGCACCATAGTCTGTGCTTTTCGTCGGGCTCCTCACTATCTCGGTGTGCACGCAAAGGTCCAGCCAAAACTTGATTATCCGGGCAGGGGAGAAAGATTGTCTCCTCATCTCACACCGGCTCTGCCAGACACTGGCGCTTGGAATGGAAGCAGCGGATCTCACGAGAGCCTCGTGGCCGGCTCAACATAAATTTAGTATCTTCTGGCATGGGCCTCACTGGGCTAAAATTGGGACATCAGCAGAATGTGTTCCTTTCTGCAGACTCCAGGTAGAATTTGTTTCCTTGCTCTTTCCGATTGTTGACAGTATTCAATTCTTTCCGACTGTAAGACAGAGGTTGACGGAAATTCACAGCTTTTGAGACTTCTACATTCTTGAGTTTATGGCCTGTTCCCTCTTCAAAGCTAGGTCAAGTCACTCTCTTACTACATATTTCTTCTTTCTTATGTCCACTCCTTGACTTCAGCTAGGAAAGATTTTGCTCCTAAGAACTCTTGTGACTAGACTGGACTCAACCAGATAATTCAGGGGAATCTCCCTACCTCAAGGTCTGTAACCTTAATTGCATCTGGAAAGTCTTGTAACAAATCGAAAGATTCTGAAGATTGGGAGAAGGATACATTTGGGAGGGCAATATTTTGCCTATCAGTTTTAATTTGTAAACATCTATCACTGCCCAGAATTTACTCCAGATTTATTAGGTCATCGTTTCATGGGATGAGACCTAGACCATGATAATTTTTAAAAAGTACCCCCAAAATTCTGTTATGCCCATAATATTGATAGCCTGTAGTTTGGAAGCCAGGGGGTTGTTATTCTTGTAGAGCTAGTAATGGACCTAATCACTCAAGTATTTTCTACATCTTCTCTTTCTCCAGTTGTGAAACTAGTTTGCTTACCGTAATCTCCACATAGGTTAGTCGACATTCTAGGTCATCAATCAGTATTTCTGATTACTGAATGTGAGGCTTTCTGGTGAAAAACTAGTAATAGAAATTATCTTTACAATTCTTTTAGAATAATTTTAAATAAATTTTCTATAGAATATACATACTTGCCAGAGAGAGGGGGAGAGAAAGAAAGACAGAGAGAGGTAAGAAAGCACTTCCACAGGGGGAATGGCCACCCTGCAATCCCTTCTTCTCAGTTCTTCTCTCAGGATTTGGGCACACATGCACACATACCTGGCATGTTTCCCAAGTCAACGGGTCCAGGACTTGAATAATGCAGCAGGCCATGTGAGATCCAGTCACCTCAACCACTATGCCAAAGTATGGCCCTATCTTTACAATTCTTGTCTTTAAAAATGATAATTATCTTTGTTTCTGAAAGGATTGAAGAAGGTCCTGTATATATTACACTCGTAGTAGTATCTTCTAAAAATCTGAATACACAGAAACTAAAACCTCCTACAATCACAGACTCATTAAACCTCAGCTAGCCTCCAGGGAAGGAGCTGGCTTATTTCTCTCAGTTTCCTGCATACAAACATAATGGAGATTCTGAAATACTGTCTGAGATGGAGCACAGAGACCCATGGATATGACCGTTTTGACAAACCCTTTTACTTTAGTGGTGCTCCAGAGACAGAGATTTGAAGCCATAATTTTTTCCCTCACTCCCAGGATCTCTTACTGTGAAAGGAGCCATTTTTCCTTGGCATAACCTATTGCTTCCAGACATAAGCCAGGCTTAATTAAAGGGTGCAATTAAATTCAGCTGAGTCTCACACCAAAAACTATTCCCTCTTTTATTGGTAGAGTAGAAAAAAGTAAAAGGAATAATGATGTACACTGAATTTTCAGTGAAAAGGAGTGAAATTAACATTTTTTTATATCTTAAATTTTCACTGTTTCTTTCTTAGTCTTCTTTTACCTAAATACCAATGTTTTAAATCCCTGTAAATGTCTCAATTCTATGATGATGCCAGGTTGTTTCGGTGTGAGATTCTTTAAAGAAAAAAAAAAGGCCTTCTTAAAATAAAAATTGTAATTCCATAGATTGTGAATGAAAGGTAACTAACATCTGTAGCTCCTGCTATAGGCTACACGTATTTCTTATTCATCATCAGATTCTGCCAATTCTACCTGAGAGATATATGAAAATGCTGAGGACGCTTTATCACTATCACACTAGTCAGAGCTATCATTATCTCTCTTCAATATTATCACACAAATCTAATAATTTTTTGATTGTCTCCATTCTTATGCCCAACATTAAATTCTCCACAGAACCACAAGAGTAATATTTTGTAAGGAAGATTTTTGCAATAGGGCATGTGTTCTCACTGGAGAGACTGAGAATGAGAGAGAGACAGAAAGTCAGAAATCATCCCCCAGGGGGATGGCCATACTGAATCCTTTCTCTTTCATTCTCTTCTAGGATTTTTGGGCACGCATCCACAAGCGCCCAGCTTGAGTTTTAAGCTGCCAGGTCTGACACTTGAACCACAGGAGAGTCCAGTGATGTAATTGGTACATCATCTGCTGGTCTCAAGAGTAAGCCTTTTAAAAATTACACTTAATTATGTCACCTTTCTTGTCAAAATTTTCTACTGAATCCTCAGCACTTGTGTAAATTCAAAATCCTCACCTTGGTGTGGCAGACCAAATATGGAGATGGCTCTTGAGATACCCGCTCCTGACATACTTGTTGTATATAATTCCCCCTTTCCAAGAGTATGTGAGATCCTGAAGAAAATATGAAGACATACCATTCTTTTGATTAGGTTGCATTATATTGCAAACATGCAGGGATTTTGAAAATATAATTAAGATATCAGATCAGTTCTGCAGGCTTGGGACCCCCAAGACAGAGACTACACACTTGACCTATATATGACCTATGTATGCTGCCATGATCTTGTCTAAGGCTATCAGTCTCCATCACTCAATTCATTTTAGCCACACTGATTTTCTTATTAATGCTTGAACACAAGATCCCACCTAAGGGACTTGCACTTGCTGTTTCTTCTATCTCATCTCCTTAGAGCACTTCTTCTAGAATACCTTATGTAAAACAGTACTTTAATCACTATGCCTCTTGTTTGACTTTATTTTTCCTTATTTCTTTCTGATACTTCATATGATGTATTTATTTCTCTGTTAAAATTTGGGGTTTACCCACTAGAATGTGAGTTTTTGTCTTTACTCACCAGAACATAAGTTCCATGAGGATTAAAAATAATCATAACTTCTATCAAAATTATACTGTGCCAGCTGATGGAATGGTAGTTAAGGCAGTTGGATCCACTTAATCAATTATGTAGTTTGAATTCTGGACCCAGGAGTTTGAACAACACACCAGGCATATGTGCATGCATACCCAAAATCCCCAAAGGGGGGAGAAATAGAGGAGAAGAAATTGCAGTGTAACCATTCTCCACAGGGAGCGCTTTCTCACTTCCCGTCTCTCTCTGTTTCCACTGAGCATACACACCTTGTGATAATTTATGTATATATGTATATACTTGTACCTTATCACAGCCCCAGGTCTAAGCCTAGAACAGTGGTTGGTACAGAGAAGGCACTAAAAAATATTTGTTGAATGCATACATTCTTTAGGCTAAGTAATTTGTCCAAAGTCAATAAGCAGTATGAGGAAGGGTCAAGATTTGAATAATAACCTATCTAATGTGAAAATCTAGTTGCTTTCATTGATACTACTTGGAAGTTTAAGAAATAAAGATAGTGGGGTTATGTATGTCAGGTTTCTTTATGACATCTGAAGTCAAATTTGGATGAGGTATTTTCTGGATTTATCATTTTGATTTATATTCACTTAAAAATAAATTAACTTAAAAAGTCTTTAAACATCTTCTTACTTGAAATTCTTTATTTTACAAATAAGAAAATGGATATCTCATCCAATACCATATAATTTACTGGAGGAATCATGGAGATGAGTAAGATGTCTATGTTAAGAACAATTTCTTCTTCAAAACAAGATAATCACAAAAACTTAATATTTTTGCTCAGTGATATGATGCTCCAAGAATCATCTAAATCATCCCTAGTGTGTGGCCACTGGGGAGTGAAGGAGAAGAGTCTTCAATGTGATTGAATCATATTTTTCAGATTGTGTGATTTTACTTTATCCTTTTGGAATAACTTAAAAGCAAAATAACACTCTACCTCGTTTTTCAGAAAGAAAAGTATTTTCTCAAATAACATACAATCCTATATCAAAGTGACATTGATTCAAATAAGTTTCTTCCAGCTGAGAAACTAGCATTCACAGCAGGAAGATTCTGTTCCAAAATTATTTTGCTATGGAAAAGAAAGCAGAGCTGAATGGTAGCGTAGCAGTAAAACACAATACTCTGCATGGCTGAACCACGTGGGAAGGTTCCAGGTTCACATTCAGAGACCTTCCTGATTCAGGAATAGCTGAAGCTGGAAGCAGATCACAGCTTTGTAACCCTAATTGGGTACTCTCTCTCAGTCATAAAGAGATGTGTGAACTTTAAAATCAAATTAAAAAGGGGGCCAGCAGGTGGTAGAGTGGTTAAGGGTGCTGGACTCCCACATGACCAACCATGGTTCAAGTCCTGGACCTTGCGGCTTGCTTTCTCCCTTTCTCTCTCCCTCTCTGGTCAAATTAAAATGAATAAATAAATAAGTAAAGTTCAGTAAAATAATTTTAATTTTTTTTTTAATATAAAAACATAAATAGAACAAAAGTTCTCTTCCCCCAACTCTGCCTGGAAACAGCCCATTTAATAGAAAACCAGAACTAAGCTTAACAAATTATTTCACCTTGATTTTAGAACTAAATAGAGTAGTTGTTGATGGTGTTTGTTTAGGTCTCAAGCTCTAATTTAATAATAAAACCAAACAAAATGTTTGCCCCTGCATGGTTGTTTACACATTTAAGTTAAACAACTGGAGATTTGTCAGAACCATGGATAGCTACATGGCAGCTGGAGGGATGGATGACTTGCTGTGAATTGTCCTGACCTTGGTAACAACAGCGAAAACAGAAAAATAATAACTGATGTATGGGAAAAGTCAGTGTACAGAACAGATGCATCTTTCTTTCATTACTAGGAGATGTTTTCTCAATCACGTTCCCAGCCCCTTTGACCAGAGCTGTGGCCTGTAACCCTGGTGTGGCATCAGCCTTCCTCACTAGGGAGTCTGAGTCTTGGGTTTCAGGACTGCAGCAGTACAAATAGCCATTTTCCAACAAAGCCTTCAAAAACTCCTGTCCTTCCAGCTGGAATTCTGGGAGCTGTTCTGTCCTGCCTTCCTGAGTCTTGTTAAACTTTTATTTTTTTATTCTGTAAGATACCCAGGATTTCATATGAAATGAAAGTCAGTTCCTACAGATTACAAACAAAAGTCCCTAATTTATATGGAAATTGATGTGAGCATGTTTGAAAGCAAGACCACAGTAATCAGACTGTCCTGGGTTTTCATCTCCCTCTCCAGCAGCAGGACTCTAAGCACTATATTATTCTTCTATTGCTGCAGAACAAATGATCACAAGTGTAGTGGCTTAAAACAGCATTCACTTGTTATCTCACAGTTTCTGCATTTTATTTGGTAGTGGGTAGCAAAGTCTTAGGATCTCACATTGTAAAATCAAAATGTCTTCTGGGGTTTCAACTCCAAGTCAAGGAGGCCCAGGTCCTCTTCTAAGATCACTGGTTATAAGCAGAGTTCATTTTTGGTAACTGTAGGACTGAGGTTTTTGTGAACTGCTTGCTGGAGACTGATTGCTCTCATACATCAAGGCAGCTCTCTTACCTTTCAATCTCTCTGCCTTCAGAAGGTGACCAGACCTTTCCAAGGGCTTGCCGAATAAATCAAGCCTGCCCAGACCATCTTTCCTTTGCCTAACTCATAATCGGCTAATTAGTAACCTAATCACAGGATGATGATTAGGAAAGATGATACAGAGGGGTGTTATACAAACCATAAAGGGAGGGAAAATGTGCGAAATTGGGTAGGAGTCTTAGGATTCTTATCAGAGTTCTGCCTATCACAAGCAAACTTCTCTAGATATCTGCTTTCCTTAGTGAAATAAAACAATTCCCACCCCACTTTACTGGTGTAAGCTTATCTTATAATAAGCACTCATTAAATCAAATCTATTGTTATTAATAACTGTTTATTGCATTGAATAACATTTATATTGTGTATTTAATTTTCCCTATACCATCAAAAGATCAAATTAATTCTGAGGAAGTTAAAAATTTATACATCACAATCTTTTGTTTTTAAATTTTTTGAGAGATTTTTGCTATAAGGTGCATGTGCTCACCAGAGAGACAGACAGAGAGAAAGTGTGAAATCACCCGCCAAGAGGATGGCCATGCCAGAATCCCCTCTCCTCCATTTTCCTCTCAGGATTTTGAGCATACATGCACATGCGCCTGGCATGAGTTTCAAATTGCCAGGTCAAGGACTTAAACCGTGGTTAGCCATATGGGAGTCCAGCACCTTAACCACTATGCCACCTGCTGGCCCCATCATCCCAATCTTCTGTGAAAATTCCTTCCTATTATTTTAACATTCCAGTTAATTTGTAAACTGTGTTTTCTTCTTTGATTTGATGACCTGAATAGCATTTTAAAAGCATACAAGTGTGATTTATTCTTTTACTCTCATTCTTTAACACAATGGTTGTTAGATTGAAATAGATCAAAATATAATAATATAATAAAAACAGTAAATCATTTTCTCATGTCAAACAAATTTTCTTTAAGGCTTTTGTTTGACTAAAAATATGTTTCTATGCTGAATTTATACTCAAAATCTTTTAAAACCAAAAGTATTCTGTAACTTCCCTACATACTCATAATCTTCTCTCCTGCTGATAATTTTCTACTTACACTGATTTCTCTCATTCATTGTCATTGTCAAGCCCATCACATTTCAATCTGTTTTATACCTCTGTTGCTAAGAAACAAAATTGCCTCATTATGAAGGGTCTCCATGTGCCAGCTTTGCTAATCAGGTAGAAATACATTTTCTTAAGGGATTATTTTTTGAAGACTGACATTTACTCCTTATGTTGGGCAACCATTGATGTGATGACAGTATTTTTGTATTGCCACTAAGCTCCAGTACAATGAACTATAAATTTACCAGATGTTAGCATTAGTGAAGAAAGCCAATGATTTCACTATTCCTTTAGAACTCAATCATTTGCCCAGGATTTATGCTTTTAAAATTTTCTACAGAGTGACTGTTTCGAGATTCTTTCATGCGAGAATTTAATTAGATTCAACAAAAAGAAATGGAATAAGCATTGCCTTTTCATTGAAGATTTGAATGTTGCCCTAAGGATATTCTCTTTCCTCTGAAAACGTTTATTCCTTCCAAGTAATACAGGGATTCTCTGATAATACAGGAAAACAAACAAACAAACAAATAAACAAACAAAACAATGGATAAGCATTTAACCTAGAGTTAGAGGTGTTATTCATTCCACCCATGTTAGTCACTTAACCTTTAGGAGTATTGGTCTTCCTACCTCCAAAGTTAAAATAACAACAAATTTCCATGAAATGATATATTTGACATCTCTTTGCAAATAGATGTCCCATGTAATATTAATAACACAGGCATGATTATCAGAGGTAGAAATAATTCCAGGATCCTTCTAAGTTTTCCTTCCCGAGGAAAACAACAAAATACATATCTTTATTTATTTATTTTTTGTAGAGGTTTTTTTTTTCCTATAGGGTGCATGCACTCTCCAGAAAGATAGAGAGAGACAAAGAGACAGAAAGCAAGAAATCGCCCCCCAGGGGGTATGGGCACACCACAATCCCTTCTCCTCCATTCTCCTCTCGGGATCTTGGGTATGCACGCACACACACCTGGCGTGAGTTAAAGCCACTGGGTCCGGGACTTGAACCGTAGTCAACTACATGGGTGTCTAACAACATAGCCATTACACTAACTGCTGGTCCCTATTTTTTTTTAATTATTTCACTTTACTTTATTTATTTATTTTTAATTTGACCAGAAAGGGACAGAGAGAAAGAGAGAGAGAGAGAGACATAGTAAGAAAGCAAGCTGCCAGGTCCGGAACTTGAACTGTGGTTAGCCACATGGGAATCCAGTGCCCTTAAGTACCACACCACCTGCTAGCCCAAATACGTACCTTAATGGAAAGCACATAGGTAGTGGTTTAAACAGTTGGAAAAATAGCTCTGTAACTCCTTTTCAATGCTAAGAAGAGCTGAGAAATTAGAAGTGTATCTACTAGGAGCTTACTTGTGAGGAGTTTGGTTGTAGAATGTGTTGTAGTCGCCACAGTTTCTAGAAAGGTTGATGACTGGTACTCAATTCTGTCTGGAAACTTTAAGATTCTCTGGCAACTAAAGCAGCAAAATCTTTCATTTTTTTGGTCTTACTAAGAATAAAACATTGAAAACCTATTGTCTATGAATCCTAGGTCATTTGAATCATATATCTACAAGGGGACTTGTGTTCACGCCTGTAAAGTACTGGAAGTGTGAGAATAAAAGGTACCATGAGCTCATTGTCCTTCTGGACTAAAAAAAAACTACTATGATCACCTAATCAATTAAAATTTTCTTTAAAAAATTATTTCAGGGTTGGTCCCATAGTCTAGTGGTTAAAAGAATGAATCCCACATGGTCATCAACTGTAGTTTGAATCCCAGCCCTATAGCAAAAACCTCAAAAAAAAAAAAAAAGACTGATGTAGAAAATCCAATATTTGAATGGATCAGAACCACTTACTCTGTAATCTGAAAGTAGAAAGAAGCAACTGGGGCCTTCCATGTAGAAAATACGGTCCGGAGCTCAATAATATGAATGTACCGCCAAGTCATTTAAGAACTTTTACACAGGTGTAAGAAACTTATGTCAAAGTGGCCACAAGATTATTTAATAGGAGACGGATGAATGCAACTGATTACTGCTAGAAACCAAAGCTTTGTGTGAAATTGTAAATTTACAAGGAGGGAGGGTAGGAAAGCATGTACCTGTCTGTCTTGTCCCTGATCCGTCCCCTCACTGCTGAATTGCAGGAGACAAGCCCATTTGGGTTTTAGTGACCCCATCGCTGGGGTGTGTTTGTTGCTTGGTTGATTTTGCTATACTGGGTACTTACTTTTCTATTTTCTTATCTTATTTGTAACACACAAGCTTACTCTTCCCTTCTCTTCTCTTTTCCCTGGAAAATACAATAAATAAATATTTACTGACATTGGGAAAAAAAAATATATAGAGAGAGAGATCCAAATGGGAAATCTGAGTCCCAGAGTAATTTTTATTATTGTTCCACCAATAGTGAAGTAAAGCTGAAGGGTAATTTTTGGCTTTTGGATGTATTATCTTTTCTCTCTCTCTCTCTTTTTCTACTTAAGTAAGTGTTATGTTCAAATATTACCAAAAGTCAAATTCCAATTCTGATAGGCAATAAATGCCATATACTCTTCATTTATTCACCCATTTCATTTATTCAGCCATTTATTCACTTTATTTACTGAACACACTAATTCACTCTATTAATGAAAAGTTTAGAGTAGTAAGTTAATCAAATATCTAATGTTAGTTTTAAGTAAAGCAAGCACTAAACAGAAATACATCAGTACCAGCAGATGGCAATAATGGTTACATCGCTGGACTTCCACATAGTCGACCATGGTTGGAGTCCCAGACTCACACTGGGTGCGTGTGTGTTTGTGCCCAAAATTCCCAGAAGAGAATGAAGGAAAAGGGGTTGTGGTGTGGCCATACCCCTGGGTGGTGATTTCTCACTTTCTGTCTCTCTCTGTCTCTCAGGCGAGTGCACACACCCTATAGCAAAAGATCTCCCTTAAAAAAAGAAAGAAAGAAAAGAAATCCACCAACCTTTAGCTTGAGTTAATTTTATAATATATTTTTGTAGTTTTTAATGTATCACCATAAGTCATGCATTTGAAATGCAATTAAGTCCAACATTGATTTTTATTTATTAAATTATTTCCTCATAAGGCTTTTTAAAACATAAAGTGTCTGAATGTTTAAAAACATCTGAGGGCAACTCATTTTCTGGGACCTCTCCCTCCTTGGGAGCTCTGTTTTTCCTTCCCTCTCCTTTAATCAGCAGGTGACATGGTGTGTAAGGGCACTGGACTTGCACATGGCCAACTGCAGTTCGTGTCCTGGACCTGGCAGCTTGCTTTCTTCCTTTCCCTCTTCCTCACTTTGTCCCTCTCTGGCCAAATTAAAATATAAATAAATGAAGTTAAATAAAATAAATCTTTTAGAAAATAAAAAATTAGGGGGGAGGAGGAGGGTGATGGAAAGGACAGGATCAGATACTTCACACACACAGAAGGAAATAAAAAATAATTTGAGGTGCAAAAATAATAATAAAAAATGAATAAAATAAAATAAATTTAAAAATCATAATTGTTATTATTATTTCTTTTTGAGAGAGACTTTTGCTACAGGGTGCATGCACTTGCCAGAGAGACAGAAAGTGAGAACTCACCTTCCAGGGATGATGGCTGTGCCAGAATCCTTTCTCTTACAAACTCCTCTCAGGATTTTGGACAGTATGACCCTGTGCACGGTGTAAGTCCCGTGCCCAGGACTGGGACTCAAGCTGCAGTCACCCATGTAGGAGTCTCACAACATAACCATCACACCATCTGCTGGTCTCCCAAAGTATTTTCAAAACCAGAATAGGTTTTATGTAATACTGCATTTTATTTATCATTTTTCTAAGGTATTGCCAGAGCAACATTGTGTTTCTCATGTAGGTAAATTTCCTCTGAGCAAACAAATTATATCAAATGCTTCTTTCCTTGGCAAAGCAGTAATCCTCTCTATTGCCTTGGGAAATTCAGAGAGAATTTACAAATAAATACTATTTATCTACTTTTTATGCTTTAGGAGAAAAAATATTTATGAGTAAGGAATAAAATTAAAAGTTTCAGAACATTTAGCAGTTTAATAAATATGTTTCTATGTATGACATCATTTATATATATTTTAATAAAATGTATCTTAAAACTTTGTAACTTTTTAGACAACAAGTAGAACTGAAAATCATGTAATTTCTCAATTTTTAAATATAAAGATGTAGTACATTATTTAATTATACTTTTAATTGCAGTATTTTAAATTACTACAGATATTTTAGTTAATTTAATAAGTTATGTGAAATAGGCAATATATTGTTACAAACTTCTTTATAACCATTTTTATACAAACAACTTTTTTCTATCATCATAATCTTCTTTATATTACATTGGATTACATATAACTTTACAGTGTATTACATTGCTTTTTCAAAAGGGAATGCCATGCATGTACAAGCAACTTTTAACATGAAGTTAATGGTAAAAGGGAAGAGGGAATGTATACCTTTGAATTTTTAAATTTTAAAAAATGGGGCAAACTAATTTCACACATAATAGGCTTCAATAGGCAACTCAAAAAATGGCATCTCACTCCCTGATCCCCAAATATATTACAAAGTTGTGATAATCAAAACAGCATGGTACTGGCATAAAAACAGGCACATAAACCAATGGAACAGAATAGAGACCCTGGAAATAAAATGCCACAACATAGCCAACTAATTTTTGACAAAGGTCACCAGACAATCCAGTGGGGAAAGGAAAATCTCTTCAGTAGATAGTACTGGGAAAACTGGGTATCCACCTGCAGAAAGATGAAACTGGACTACTATCTCTCACCATTAACAAAAATCAAGGTCTAGAAGAGGCCAGGCCTTCAGAAGAAGGTTCCACATGGCTCCTGTGAACTAGATGGATCTAAGGGCACTGTAGCTAAACATCCAAATACTAATAAGGTTAAAATATTCCTCAATATCTACTGAATCTGCTGCACCAGTGATCATAACAGAATGACAAAAAGATTCTAGATCACCTCTGCCTGCTTGCTCCTGAACATTCAGACTGAACTTCAAAAATTTGAAAGAAACACACCATCCATCAGATGACAAGAAATCACTGCCGGGTCACAAGAAATATGGGAAAACAAGAAAATACCTCTCCTCCAAGGGCAAAGAGTAACTCTTCTTCATCCACAAGCAGTTCGGTGAAAATCATGGAAATGTCTGATAAGGAATTTAGAACATTCATAATGTCAAAGCTAACCATCCCCCCGGGGAGTGATTTCTCGCTTTCTGTCTCTATGTCTCTCTCTGTCTGGCGAGCACACGCACCCTGTAGCAAAAACCTCTCCAAAATAAATAAATAAATAAATAAATAA
>NW_006159904.1:2544932-2546573 GCF_000334495.1 Tupaia belangeri chinensis | reverse complement strand
AAAATCTCATTTTGTATGTTGTAATGATGTACAGTGAATGAATGCAAATAAATAAATTAAAATTAAAAAAAAGACATAGGCATGTAAAAAATGTAATACACTGTAAAGATACATGTGATTAAGTGTAATATAAAAAATTGTGATTATAATAAATAAAAAATTTTAAAAAGAAAAAAAAATCAAGGTCTAAAGATCTAAACCTAAGACTTCAAATTATAAAACTACTGGTGGAAAACTAGCAGAGAAACTCTTGGAGACATCTGAGTAGGCAAAGAGTTCTTAAATAGTACAAAAGTACAAGCAATAATTCCAAAAATAGATAAGTGGAATTACATCAGGTTAAAAAGCTTCTGCACAGCAACAACAACAACAAAATAATAATTTGAGAGATTCAACAACCTTCAGAATGGGAGAATATATTTGCAAAACATGCTTCATATAATGGACCGAAAGCCAGAATTTATAGGGAACTCAAACAGCTCACCCACCCACCCTGCCAAAAAAAAATGACCAACACAATTAAAAGATGACAAATGAGCTGAACTGACAACTTTCTAAGGAAGACATATGAACAGCCAGAAAGCATATAAAAAATGCTCAACATCCCTTATCATATAGGAGGTGTAAATCAAAACTACAATGAAACACTGCCTTACCACAGTCAGAATGGCTAAGGTTGAAAAAATAAAGAATAAGTGTTGGAGAGACTGTGGAGAAAAAGGAACTCTCTTACACTTTTGGTAGGAATGTAAATAAGTACAGCTGTTGTGGAGAACGATATGGCAGATCCTTAAAATCCTACAAATAGTACTACCATATGATCCAGCACTCTCTCTCCTGGGTATCTCTCTACTCAAAGCATAGAGAAGCATTCAGTCAAAAAAAAAAAAAAAACCCTTGTACAACCATATTTGTTGTGTCATAATTCATAATTGCTAAGACATAGAACCAATCCAAATGTCCACAGACAGGTGAATGGATTGAAAAAAAAGAGGTACATATACCCTACAGAATACTACTCAGCCATTAAAAAAAAAAAAATGAGACCCTAGGATTTAATAGAAAGTGGATAAATATGGAAGTCTTTTTCTTAAGTGAAGCAAGCCAGACTATGGAAGTTAGGCATTGCATGTCCCCACTTAATATATAATGAATCTCTGCACACTGTTACACAAACTGAAATACAGGACAACATGAAGGCATAGAGAGCAACTGTGGATATCAGAGACAGTGTAGGAGGATGGTAAAAAATGGCTGAGTGAGAAATGGCAGAGGGTGAGAGGGAGTGAATCAAGGAAAAAAAAGAAAGAAATCAAATAGTTAAGAAACACAAAATGGATAATTATCTGTTGAAGTTAATAGGTATAATTATATCTTAGATTGAGTCAATATTCTGTCTATTCTGGATAGGAAAATTCATTTTGTATGCTGAAATAATATAAAGTGAATGATTATAAAATTGTTTTAAAAATGCCCGATAGAAGTCCACTGAAGTTATAATCAGGCTTCTTAGAAAATAAATAAATAAATAACACTTAGAAACCTGCTGAAAAAGAAAAAAATAAATACAAATGAATAGTGGCCCGGCTGCAATCCCCTCTCCTCCATTCCCCTCCTAGGATTTTGCGCATGCATACATAC
>NW_006159904.1:2536241-2544914 GCF_000334495.1 Tupaia belangeri chinensis | reverse complement strand
TTTGCGCATGCATACATACCCACACACACCATGATTTTTTTTTTTTTTTTTTTTTTTTTTTTTTTTTTTGGAGGAGATAGAGAGACAGAAATCGAGAAATCACCCCCCAGGGGGGATGGCCATGCCACAATCCCTTCTCTTCCATTCTCTCGGGATCTTGGGCATGCATGCACACGCACCCGGTGCGAGACTAAGCCGCTGGGTCTGGGGCTTGAACCGCAGTCAACTACATGGGAGTCCAGAGACATAGCTATTACGTTAACTACTGTCCCCACTCAGCATGATTTTCAAGTAGCTGACTCTAGGATTCCAGCTGTGCAGTCAGCCATGGGGGATCCAGGAACCTTAACATCCACGCCACCTGATGGTCCTAAAGCTTCACATGTTTTATTACACAGACATTCCTCAGAAAAAACATGAAAATATGTAATAGGTATCTGGAGAATAGCTTTATATTTTCACTTGCTTAGCAAAATATTTTGAACATTTGTCCAGTTTCTAACATACATATTTTCTGGGAAAGAATTTCTTATATACAAACAAAAAGTGTGTATTTTTCCTTAAATGTCATTGCTCTTTGGCAACTTAAATATTCATTTTCTCATAGCAAGAAGAACTAACCTCTGAGCCACATGGCTGCTAGAATGGAATGGGGAATCAAAAGGGTAACTTTAGATATTTCCTATGACGGAAAGCGATTTCAGCAATTGCTTTCCAGGCAAATGCAGTATTCTTTACAGCACTGATAGTAAATTTTCACTTTAGTAAATGTTATTTGTGACTAAAAAGAAAATATATTTGTTGTGAAAATAAACTTTCACAATCTCCTTTTAATTATGTGAACACAATTTTTATATTTTTTTTTAGTTTTTGTGTACATTCTTACAAGGGAAATTATATTTTTTAAGAGATTTTTGCTATAGGGATTTTTGTGCACGCCAGAGAAACAGACAGAAAGCAAGAAATCACCTCCCGAAAGGAATGGCCACAATGCAATCCTTTCTCCTCAGTCCTCCTCTTAGGATTCTGGATGCGCACGTATGCAGACACATACACAAGGGTGTGCGTGCTTGGTGTGAATTTTAAGCTACCAGGTCCAGGACTTGAACTGCAGTTGACTTCATGAGAGTTCAGTGACATAATCATTATGCCACTTCCTGGTCCTGGGAAATCAGATTATTAAATAAGAAATAGATATCAAAATTGTAATTTGTAAAAATGTGTATTTTAATTTTTTCTAACATTTTTAAAGTGTCAAAATTGTTATCTGGAAAAACAATGAAAAAACATTACATCATTATTGAGTGATGTAATGGGGATTTTAATGTCTCTGTATTGGCTGATATGCATGGTATTCCTTCTGGAAAAAGAAATGTAATACACTATAAAGTTATATGTGATTCAATGTAATATAAACAAGATTATGATGATAAATAAATTTTTAGAAAAAGAAAAAAGTTATCTATTCTTTTGAGATTATATTCAAGTCTTCCATGTTGATATCAATTAGTTATATGTGATTCAATGTAATATAAACAAGTCTTCCACGTTGATATCAATTTTAGTCAACTCAAATGTTCCTGAGATGATGACCTGGATTGGGAATTAAGTATGCCAAATATTGAGACTAGCAGTTGGCATAATAGTTATGTCACTGGACTCCCATGTAGTTGACTGTAGTTTGAGTCCCAGACCCAGTGGCTTAAACTTACGCCAGGCGTGTGTGTGTGCATGCCCAAGATCCCGAGAGGAGAATAAGGAGAAGGGATTGCGGTGTGGTCATCTCCCCTGGAGGGGTGATTTCTTGTTTTCTATCTCTCTGTCTTTCTCTGTCTTTTTGGCAAGCACACACATTCTATAGCAAAAAATCTATCCAAAAAAAAGTATGACAAATATTCATCTTGCAGACTTTTTTTTTTCTGTTTCAGGGGACACATGTTCATGCATGAGAGAGAGACAGAGAGACTCCTTAGAATCTTATAGTTAGGTCTGTCCATGCCTCAATCCATCTTTCAATTCTCCAGCCTGTCTAGATCCTGGGCACACACATTTATCGTCAGCATGTTTTCAACCTAATTCGGCTGGGAATCAAAGCTTAGTCAAACCCTGTTGGGATCTTGTCTCTTCTGTGTAGTGCCCAATGACTGTGGTATGGGACCACAGCATTAATCTTGAATACTCAGTATTGCCATTCACTGTTTTTGTTGACTTATACAGCAATTATATATCTTCTGCTTCCAGGGCTATTTTTACTTTCTCTCTCAGAATTCACCCTTACTTTTGGCAATTCTTCAAATTTAGGAGCATACCTGAGTTTATGCATCAGTTTCTCCTACTCAGTTACAATGTTACACACTGATTTATTTTTTCTAAAATGTTATAGGTAGATCACTAACATTTTCTTTCAATTTTGTTTTGTCTACCTACCGTGTGTTAAAGGCAAAAGTGGTTGGAGGACAACTTTCCCAGGTTTTAGAAATTATGCATATTTTATTTATTTTTAGTTTTCTTTAGAATTTTGGTTTATTTCTGCTAGGACTTAGATGAATTAAAATTCAATAATATTTAGAAACCTCTCATAAAAGAGTTTAATATGATGGAGACATGCAAAATTTAATAATGGCATCTTATTAAATAATTTCATCATTTGTCATTTTTTTGCAAGTAAGCTAAATTAGGCAGTTTTAATGTTTCATACAGAAATATCAGACGTTGTTATAGATCATAGATATTATAAGAAAGCATACACAGATCCACCAGTGGTGTGGTGATTGAGGCTGCTAGAGCCCACATGGCCAACTGTGCAGTTTGAATCCAGACACGGCAGCTTCAAAAACCCTCTGGGCACGTGTGCATGCATGCCCAAAATCTCAAGAGGAGAATGGAGAAGAAGGGAGTACGGCCTGATCATCCCCCAGAGTGGTAATTTCTCACTTTCTTTCTCTCTATCTCTCTTTGGCAAGCACATGTGTCCTTAACAACATACATTAACAATGTTTTTACACAAATTAAGCACAATTCCTCCATTTTCATTACCTAGGAATATCAATCAATTCTCTCCATCAACTAGATAAAGTGTTATTTTCTAAATGCTTCTTTGAATGGACTAATGGGTAAATCTTTTCTTTCTTTTCTTGTCTCCAAAACTTAAAATAGCATAAAATAAAGGTATACTGAATAAATTAAAAGAAAAAAAAGATGTTCTGATGCAAACAGCATGAGGACTTAATATGAGCACCCACTGAATAGCATCTTCCCAGCAATTGAAGGAAGTGTTCAGTGTTGATTGGGTTATTTATAGATACTGAAGTCCATTTATATTCAATGAAAAGTACAGGTGTGGAGAGAAATAATTCCTAACATGTCTTTAAGGACTAAATAGAAGAAAATTATAAGCTTTTGATTCATCCATGTGGATGTAATTGGTGATAGAAAGGATGAGCTAAATGAGAAAATAAACAGAAGTCAAGGCAGTGTTGAAAATGCTCTTGCAGATAAGCTATATCAGGTAGGGAGGCATGCCTGTGGCAATGTTTCTGCCATTGCAAACTTCACACACTCAGCAAAGTTCAACGTGATAAAACCAAGTTTTACATTGAGGCTTTCTACCTGCAAGTCTGTTCTTTTAAATTAAAGAATCTCACTTCAGAAAACATTCTTTGATTCTTTGATGTGGGAATAGGAGACTAAAGAAAAGTAGAATTCAGGCATGTCACACTGATTTGGAACAGAGTACTGCTGATATATATTAATTTCAGAGTCCACATTCACTAAAATGTCAAAGACTAAACAGAAAAAAGTAAGTGTATTTGGAGAAAATGGAAATAAGCTAGCATCTAAATGAATTATGTAAGTGTTCCAAAGCTTGTTTGGAAATATAAGGGCCCCAAAACTCACTGAGAAGCAACAATTGTGAGGAAGATTGCTTCTCTCATATGCTTGTATTGACACGATTTTTGCAACCAAACCTTCAGCTATGAAGCAGATCTCTTTATTGGTACACTAATCACCTAAATTAAATTACTTTCCAGAGAATTGATCAGATATTGTCTAAAATATTGCCTTTTTTTCCTGACAGATTTTTATCTACATGCAGGCTGGGAAGGTGCATGTTCTTTCTTTCTTTTTAGATCTAGTGAGACTATTGGTTTTATATTTTCTTCTGGTATTTCTTAAGAATTAATGGCTAAGTATTATTGAAATATTTTTGTTTAATGTTATATTTATCATTTTAAATATTTTTAGGACTGGCTTCATAGCGTGGCAGTTAAGGCAACTGGATGCCATATGGCCAACTGTGTGGTTCCAGCCTCAACATGGTGACTTGAGAAACACACTAGGTGTTTGTGTGGGCATGCCCAAAATCCAAATAGAAGAAATGAATAAAAAGGATGACAATTTGATCATTCCCATCCTCTTCCTCATTCCCATTCTTATGGTGGTGGTGGGGCAGGGGTGCTTTCTTCTCTCCTTTTCTCGATGTCTTTCTCTGGAAAGTGCACATGTCCTCTAACTAAAATGAATAAAATAAAAGTTTTAAAGAAAGATTTGCATGCTGACAGAATTTTCTCACATCTTGAAATGCTTTCTCAGAACTGGTACATGTACACTAATGAAACACAGTGAGTGTTAATAAATGTGGCCTATTAGTTACTGAGCTGAGGAAACATTTTACTTGGAAATACTTTTTTTTTTTTTGTTATAGGGCACATGCCCTCACCAGACAGAGAGAGACAGAGAGACAGAAAGCGAGAAATCACCCTCCAGGGGGGATGGCCACACTGCAATCCCTTCTCCTCCAGTCTCCTCTCGGGATCTTGGGCACTCACGCACATGCGCCCAGCGTGAGTTTTAAGCCACCGAATCCGGGATGCAAACCGCGGTCGACTACATGGGAGTCCAGCAACATAGCCATTACGCTAACTGCTGGTCCCTTGGAAATACTTTCAATTCACTAGTTATTCTAATTATAAAACCACGTTTTAGGTGGCCACTATGGTAACACTAATTTTCTACTACAATAAGATTGGCATGGAAACCAAACCAGAAGACATAGAAATTATAATACCATGGAAAGGAGATGAAAAGACACCTTTCCAGACTACCATCTCCTTAGGAATAGATAAACATTTCATCTTATTAAAAACCTAGAATGAAGACAGAGGACAAGTTATGTTATTACATGATGACTGTTTTAATTTTATGCATTTAATATTTTTTAAAGATGTTCTAAAAATTAAGCAAAAAGCAGCTATATCTAAAAGTTGTAGTCTTTGAGCTATCATCTCCTGGGGATATATTTATAATAAAATAGAACACAAATGGAAGACAATAGAATCATTCAATTTTGCAAATCAATTAAGACAAATACTGGGTAAAAATATTGATGGAGGGTATCTTTTCTTAATAAATTAAAATAAAGCCCCTATATCAATTATTGCTCAGGGGTTTTATGATCTTGGCTTGCCTTTGACAAACAGCTATTTATACAGTTGTCAACTTGGTGTTTATGGTCATTTTTATAACTGAGTCAGGGCAATGAATATGCTGTTGTATTTTTATTATTGTTTAGGTGGTCCAAAAGCAGATAGCGTTATCAGAGCTGTAAAGCAAAGTTGTAACCTAAGTAAGAAATAAATAACCTGCTTATTTATCATGCAAGATTTTTTAATTTGGATAAATCACTGTATAACATAACTCACACTCTTAGAGAATTGGGCACGGGACCAGCAGTGAGCATAATGGCTATGTTGCTGGACTCCCATGTAGTCCACCACGGTTCGAGTCCTGGACCCGATGGCTTAAACTCACACCAGGCACGTGTGCGTGCGTGCCCAAGGTCCCCAGAGGAGAATGGAGGAGAAGGGATTACGTCATGGCCATTCCCCCTGCGGGGGGGTGTGTGATTTCTCACTTTCTGTCTCTCTGTCTCTCTCTGTCTTTCTGTTGAGTGCATGTACCCTATTGCAAAAACCTCTCAAAAAAAAAAAAAAAAAGAATTGGGCACATTGTCTGGCCAACTTATTTCTTTTAAATGAAATACATTAGCAAGATTGCATACATCTTTTAAGAATAAATGATGATTATTCTTTCTAAAAGCATAGCTGAACATTTCCTCAAAAGAATCTTTGTAAAACACATAATTATTTGTTGCATTTTGTCATTTAGAAATGTGACAGAATGCCAGGTTGTTCCATGTCTAAAATAAAACACTATTAATTATTCTTGTCTTAAAAATAACATTTTATCTTCCAGGAAAGAGAAATGGATGTGCATTATCCCCTTTCTTCCACTAAATACAAATTAAAATTCTGTATATTTTAAAAGCAGGGACCAGTAGCAGGTGTAATGTTTATGTCACTGGACTCCAACATAGAAGACCACAGTTCATGTTCTGGACCCAGTGGCTTGAAACACACTGGGTGAATGTGCATATATGCCCATGATCCTGAGAGAATGATAGGGATACAGTATGGCCATCCCTTCTGGGAGGTAATTTCTTGCTTTCTATCTCTCTGGTGAGTGCATGTGCCCTTTAGTAAAAATAACTCTCTAAAAAAACAAACAAACAAACAAAAACATAAGAAAACTCTGAAAGGTAAAGACTCTAAACAAGTAGCCTGGGATATGAGGAGTCGCCCAATGGTGAGTTCCCTGTGCTTTCTTTTGGCTGCAGATATCTCACACTTGGATCTGAAGAAGCCATCAACATGAAAATGCCCAAAGGAGCAGGTAAAGAACTCTAATAAAGCTTGCTCTTAGCAGAACCAAGGAGCAGAAAAGGAAGAGGCTAGCAAGATGGAAAAGATTTAATAATTTCTCTGCTCCAGGCCAAGAACAGATAAAACTGTACCCCCCAACCCCAATCATACCAGCAAAGGACAAGTGGGGACCCTAAATGGTACATTTCCTAGGCTATATAGAAGAACTCCAATGACCAGGTGATGTCAGAGAAGGCCAAGGAGGAAACTGAGACTTTCATCCTCACTTTCTGGTAATAAGGTCCCCTCATTCAGTTAGAGTCTGCGGAGATCGTAGGGTAAACCTAGATTTCCACTTCCCCTTATTGTGAAAGAACATCATTTATTGTGATAATGTGATGTCAGAGAATACCTAACAGGGTTACCCCACTGCTGTGTGAGTGCAGAGCATGCAGGAATTTGAAAATGTCACCCCGCTCTGAAGTAAGGAGGGGTCTGCTTCACTTAGGTGTCAACAGAGGCTAACAGGAAACTCTGACTTCTACCCTTACCACCGTCTCCTGTGAATGATCCCAGAGAAAACCAGTATATTTAAAGTTTAAATAAGATCCAAATATCATAACAAATTAAGAAAATGTCTAGGTTGCAATAAAGAAATTATTCATCCTACCAAGAGCCAGAGATATCTCAAACTGAATCTAAAAAGTCAAGTAACAGGCCTAGCCTCTGGTGCAGTCAACGTACTGAACTCCAGATCTAGAAACCTCATTCTAACGGCAGTTCAAGTCCCAGCTTATTCAGCTTGCAAACGTGTGTGACCAGGATCCTGGCAGGTGGGAGGACTAAAGGAAAAGAATGGTGAAGTGACCAAGCCTTGCAGACAAGGCTTCTCTCTTTCTGTCTCTATCTCTGTCTCTGTCTCTCTCTCATGTACACACACATACTGTATCATAAATTTAAAAAATAAAATAGAGACACTTTTAAAAAGAAAAAATGAAGGCAAGTATTAGATACCAATATCAAGGTGACAGATGTTAGAATCACATGACAAAGAATTTAAACAAACCAAGATATAGTTGTTTCTAAGACCAATTATACCTGAAACAAGACTAAGCAAATAAAAACTCTAGCAAAGAAATAGAAAGTCTCAGCAAAGGGAAGGAATAAAGAATAATTTAATAGAGATCACATACTTGAGAAACAAAATAAGTAAGCAAAAAGAAAAACAAAAACAAGGAACAAATGAATAAAAACAAACTTCAGTTGACTCAGTCTAACACAGATTGATGGAGGGACCAGGCAGAAAAAAAAAATAATTGAACTGAAAGGTAGGACAATAAAAATAACTCAGTCTGAAGAACAGAGGGAAGAGCAGTTCCAGAGGACACCAGGCGGACTGAGGCTGCAGGCCTGACCCTTCCAAATCTTCACGCATTCCCACCGTTCCTCCTCCTTGGACCCCAGGTTGGTTGTCTGGGACTTTAAGGCGAACTCCTACCCCACCCCACCCACAACCCAGATCGAGCTGGCCAGCAGTTCCAGACACCAGGCGGACTGAGGCTGCAGGCCATACCAACCTGGTCCTGTTACTCATCCTCTGACCCTTTCTCACTAGCCTTTGGACTCTTTGAATTTTGGTGATTTGAATCGCGATTTCCTTTTTTCATTTTGTTTTGTTTTGTTTTGTTTTGCTCTTAAGGTGTTGCTTATCAGGTCAGTTGGAGGCTAACCACTCCTTAGAAACAGGGAGGACTTTGGGCTATCCGGGGCTACTGGCAACACTTAATGGTAATTGTGAGCAACAGGTAGGCCAACCAGAAGAGAAATCATCAATTTTCTAATCCTATACAACTTATAACAGTCAGAGTTACCTTAAGTAAGTTAGTAAGAAACATATAGATTACATGATGACTAGGAACAATTGCAGAGGCTCAAGACATATGAGCAACCAACAAAAGGCCTCTCCCTCAAG
>NW_006159904.1:2516178-2532146 GCF_000334495.1 Tupaia belangeri chinensis | reverse complement strand
CTTCTACACTGTTGGTGGGAATGTAAACTAGTTCAACCACTGTGGAGAACAATATGGAGGTTCCTCAAAGATCTACAAATAGAACTACCATTTGATCCAGCAATCCCACTTCTGGGTATTTAGCTGAAAGACAGGAGAATGCTCAGTCAGAAAAGTGCTTGCACATTAATGTTTATTGCAGCATTATTCAACATTTCCAAGACATGGATCCAACCTAAAAGTCCACAAATTGATGAATGGATTGGAAAAGTGTGGTATATATACTCTATGGAATACTACTCAGCCATAAAAAATAACAGGACCCTGGCATTTGATAGAAAGTGGTCAGATATGGAGGATCTATTGCTGAGTGAAGTAAGCCAGGCAATGAAAGAAAGATATTGCATGTATCCACTCAATATATACCGACTATCTGCACTCTATGGTAGAGAGCAAAAAATTGGAGGACATAAAAGCAGTGAAGGTACTTAATGAGAATAGGACAGTGTGGAATAGGGGAGGTGAAGAGAAGAGGATAGAGAAAGATAGCAAGAGAACAATAGAGAGGCAGGACGTTAGTGAGAAACAGATATGGCTTATTACCTGTTGATGATGACATGTTTAGTATTCTCAACTAGATTGTCTGAGAAGTATTTTATGATGGGTAAAGTCTTTTTTTATTTATTTTATTTTATTTTATTTATTCATTATTTTTTTTAATTTGACTAGAGAGAGAGACAGACAGACAGAGAGAGAGAGAGAGAGAGAGAGAGGTAAAGGGAGAAAGCAAGCTAACACTTAAAGTGAGAAAGTAAGCTACCAGGTCCAGGACTTGAACCACGGTCAGCCATGTGGGAGTGTCCAGCACCTTAACCACCATGCCAACTGCTGGTCCTCATGGGTAAAGTCTTTTTACAAGCAAAATGATAAATAGTGATTGACTGTTTTAAAAAATAATTAGAATAATAATAATAATAATTGGGAAAATCATAGAAAAGATATTGAATGTTGAAGCAGGGAGATTAATGTCTCTGTATTGACTGACACGCATGACATTCCCTTTTGAAAAAGCAATGTAATACACTGTACCATTATATGTAATCCAATGTAATATAAAGAAGATTATGATGATAATAAAAATAAAAATTAAAAAATTAACAAAAAAAGAACAGAGGGAAAATAAACTAAAAAATGAACAGAACTTCAGGGACAAGAGGTACTATAACAAAAGAGCTAAAATTAATGCTATTAAAATTCCAGGAGACTCTGGAATGGAGGGGAAGAAAAGCAGGATTAAAAAAAAATAATAGCAGAAAAATTTCTCAATTCAGCAAGACATTTAGAGAAACTTACAGATTCAAGAAGTTGTGCAAACCTTAACAAGATAAACTCAGAGATCTCTATGCCAAAATGCATCTAATTAAACTTTATAAAATTAAACACAAACAAATATCTTGAAAGTAGCCAGGGGAAAAACTGACATTTTACACATATAGGTAGAAAACAACTCAAACAACAATATCCCATCCCAAACCTTGCATGCCAGAAGGTAGTGGGGCACAGTAGTTTTCAAGTGCTGAGAGAAAAGAATTGTCAACCAGAAACCTATACCTAGCAATAATAACCTTCTGAAATGGAAGGGAAGTCAAAATACTCTGAAATAAAGGAAAACTAAGGGCATTTGTTGCCAGAAGAATTTCCCTAAAATGATTATTAAGAGAAGTTCTCTAAACAAAGATAAAGTGATACAAGAAGAAACATTGGAATGACAGAAAGAAAGAAACAAAAATCCTAAGCAAAAATAAAACATAAGAGACTTTCCTTTTCTTAAATTCTAAATTGTTTTGTGATTGAAGAAAAAATTATAATGCTGTATTATGTAGGTCTAAATGTAGAAGAAAAGTTAAAAAAACAATTATAACCAATGAGGGAAAAGGGATATAAATAAACGTAAATGAAATTTTTAGACTCTACTCAAAATGGTTCAAACGACTGTGGTGGCTCAGTGGTCATGTAATCTTTTGAAATGCCCAAAGCCATGGGGAGGATCAGGGTTTGGTTCCTGGGTCAATCTATGTGTGTTGGACATGTGTGTGCGTATGCCCAAGATCCTGTCTGGCTGAGAAGACTAGGGGAGGATTACAACATGAGACTTTGTTGAGGGTGATTGCCTGCTCTCTTTTTCATGGAAATAAATAAATACATAATAAATAAATAAATAATTGGAGAGAGTGGTAAATGTAAATAACCCCTAGAACAACCGTAAAAAAAATATATTTGGGACCAGCAGGTGGCGTGGTGGTTAAGGCGCTGGACATTCCCACATGGCTGACCAGGGTTTGAGTCCTGAATCTGGCGGCTTGCTTTCTCACTTCCTTTCTCTCTCACTCTCACCCTCTGTCTCTCTCTGGTCTAATTAAGAAATAAATGAATGAATAAATAAAAATAAATAAATAAATAATTATTTAAAAACATATATATTTTTTCAAGGAGTCAGAGATGGCATAATGGTTAGGGTCCTGGACTCCCACATGGCTGACCACAGTTTGAGTCTCGACCCAATGGCTTGAAAAATCACATTGGGCACATGTGGTGTGTGCCCAAAATCCCAAGAGGAGAATGGAAAAGTAGGGATTGCTGCATGGCCATATCTCCATGGGGTGGGAGGTTGATTTCTCACTTTCCCCCTTTCTTTCCAGTGAGCACACATGCTCTGTGGCAAAAAATCTAAAAAAAAAAAAAAAAAGAAAAAAAGAAAAGAAACATAGAGAACAGCAGATGACATAATGGTTACGTGGCTGAACTCCCATATGACTGACTGTAGTTCAATTCCTGGACCTAGAAGCTTGAAACTCAAGCCAGGCACGTGTATGTGCATGTGTGCTCAAAATTCTGAGAAAGAAATGGAAAAGAAGGGACTGTGGCATGGCTAATCCGTCTGCCAGGTGATTTCTCACTCTCTGTCTCTCTGTCTCTCTCTGTCACTTGGGCAAGTGTACACGCCCTATAGAAAAAAAAAAACAGAAAAATTTCTCTCTCTCAAAAACAAGATGTATATTCAGAAACTAAAATGGAATTCTAGCAAATGCACTGAAGCAGAAGCACCTCCATCTTTGAACTTTACATTATATTTGCTCCCTCCTTTTGCCCAGAGTAAATAGAGTGATTAATAGTCTTACTGTCTTTACTAACTAGCCTGAAACCTTTTTATTTAGATGTTCCTTAGCAATGTAACTACCAATCACCAGACTACCAATCACTGTGGCCCAGAGCCACAGGGACCATTAGATAAAGGTCTGAAAAATGCCCTGAGAAATAATTAACACGCTAGAATCAGCTTCTGTAAGTGCTTTTGCATGGGAACTTCATTCCCTTTCCTCTTTACCCCCTCCTCAGTTTCCATTGTATTCACCATATCAACCCAGAATTGACTGTGATTTTGCCTATAAGCACCCCTCTCCTCCCACTTGGGGCTGCCAGGTTTTGAGAGACATGAGTTCTCCCCAACCCCCAGTATGCTGCCAGCCTATTAATCAATAAAACTCCAATAAATTTGGCTATGTCTGAATGTCCTCTTATTTCTCGCTGATTAGACTGTAACAGTACAGATACCCAACATGGAAGGCTGAAAAAGAAAAATGAGCCATACAAGAGGGAGAAACCAGTAAAAAAAATAAGCAAACAAAACACCCCTAATGGTAGGTTTAAGCTCTAACATATGAAAAACTATATTAAGTTGAATGTTCCATACATGCCAATAAAAAGATTTGTTGAGTAGATTATAAAACACGACCCATGTATGTTTTCTGTAAGAAACTTACTTTAATTTTAACAATATAGGTAAGTTGAAAATAAAAGGATGGAAAAAATAAGATGTAAACTTTAGCAAAAGGAAAAGAGTGACTACATTATTATCTGATAAATTAGATTTCAGAGGAAAGACACAGAGAAGGCTATTATATAATGAAAGGGTTGGTCCACTGAGACCAACATAGCGATACACATAGCAATCTTGTGTATGCAAAAAACAAGGTATAAAAAAATAACACAAATAAAAAGGGAAATACACAGATCTACAATTGTACATGAAGACAAAAATACCTCTCTATAAAACAGAAAATCTGTAAGAACTCAACAACATCAACCAACAGATTGTAATTGCCATCATAAATACCACATAAAACAGTGGAATTCACATTTCTTTGTAAGTGTTGAATGTTTATCCAACAAGATAGAATTTATCCAAGGCCGTGAAACAAACCTCAAAAATCTTAAGAAAATTGGCCCAGCTACAGTGACATGCTGCTAAGACACTATGTTTTGTAGTCTAGGAGTATATGAGAGGCCCAAGTTCAATTCCCTTCCAAACTAAAAGCCTGAGCACAATGGTATGTGCTTGTAATACCAGCAACTTGGGAGGCTGAGGCAGGAAGATCAAGAATTCAAAGCTGGCCTGGGTAATACAGGGAAACTCTGCCTGAGAGAACTAAATGTTGTGGTACATATCTGTGGTCCCTGCTACTTGGAGGCTCAGGAGGGAGAATCATGATCCAGTAAGACTCTGTCTTAAAAACAAAACAAACAAAAAATACAGAATTGAAATCATAGAATGTATTCTCTGACCACAATGGTATCAATTTAGAAATCAAGAGCAGAAAGATAATAAGAAAATACCCCATTTAGAAACTAAACAACATAATTCTGTGTATTTCATGAGTCAGACAAATTCTAAAGAAATAGAATGCATTGAAATAAACAAAAATGAAATTGCCACATGCAAAAATTTGTGGAAAGCAGCTAAATTTCTGAAACAAAAATTTATACTATTAAATCCATACAGTAGAAAAGTCTCAAATCAATACATTAGTGCCTCACCTCAAGACTCTAGAAAAATATAAACAAAATTAATCCCAAGCAAGTAGAAGGAAGAAAATAATGCATATAAGAGAAGAAATCAATTAAATAAAAAATAGTACCAAAATACAGAAAATTAATAAACAGCTGCTTAATTGTAAAGAGTAGTAAAATTGATGGGCCTCTGTAAAACTGCCAAAGACAAAAGGAGAAATGGCACAACTAATCCCATGAAACATGGGCTATTGCTATGGAGCTTGCAGACTTAATACATAAGAAACTACCACACTACATATAAATTAGATGACCTCCATAAAAAATAATTTCATTGATAGACACAAAATGTCACAATTCCTCCAATGTGAACAAATAATCTAAATAGTTACATAACTATTAGGAAAATTAAGTTAATTCAAAAATTACCTTCCCTGATCCCCCAAAAATCTCCAGGCACAAATGCATTCACTGAAAAAGTCTACCTAATGTTTGAAGGAGAAGTATCACCAATTCTACACAATCTCATTCAGAAAATTGAGGGGGAAGAAAATTCTCTTATTCATTTTATGAAACTAATAGTATCCTTATACCAAAACCACAAAAAGAGAATACATTTTTTATGAATGTGGCCTTAATATTACTTAACAAAATTTTAGCATATAGATTTCAGCAATATATTTTTTAAAAGTATATAATAAAGTACACTGGGGTTTATTCTTGGGATCCAAGGCTGGTTTAATATTAGAAACTCAAACAATATTATCCACCATATCAACAAGCTAAAGAATAAACATCACAGGGAACCAGCAGTTAGCGTAATGGCTATGTCGCTGGACTCCCACGTAGTTGACCGCGGTTCGCGTCTCGGACCCGGTGGCTTAAATCTCACGCCGGGCACGTGTGCGTGTGTGCCCAAGATCCCGAGAGGAGAATGGAGGAGAAGGGATTGCGGCATGACCATCCCCCCTGGGGGGTGATTTCTCGCTTTCTGTCTCTATGTCTCTGTCTGTCTGGCGAGTGCATGCGCCCTACAGTGAAAAACCTCTCCAAAAAAAAAAAAAGAATAAACATCACATAAAAATGTCAATCAATAAAGCAAAAACATGTAATGAAGTTCAAAATCTTTAATTGATGAAAATTCTCAATCAACTAGGAATACATATACATGATGAATTCCTCATCTTGATAAATAACATCTGTGAAAGCTTATAGTCAACATAATGTTTAGTGGGGAAAGCCTAAATGTTTTCTCTTGCAATCTCCAAGATCAAGAACAAGGTATATATATGTGTTTTCATCACTCTGATTTAACATAAAGTTTGGGATCTAGTTCTAGACAAAGAGTTCTTAGACTTGACACCAAAAGGATAGCTAGAAACAACCCACACATTCTTTATTGTAGGAATGGTTAACAAAAGTGGTAGATTCATAGCAAAGAGTCTAACTTAGCAATAAAAAAGAGATTACTGTTCAAAGCAACAATTTGGATAAATCTCCAGAGAATTATGATGAGTAAGAGAGTATACTATACGATACCATGAATGTAAGATTACTGAAATTACCAAATCATTGAAATTAAGAACAGATTATTAATTATGGTGGACAAGTAGTGGATAGGTTCCAAAGGAAAGTAGATGTGGCTACAAAAGGATGATATAGAGCCAGCTGGGGGCAAAGTGGGTAAGGTGCTGGACTCCACATGGCTGACTACAGTTTGAGTTTCTGAGCAAGTAGCTTGAAACTTACAACCAGTGCATGTGCTTGCATGTCAAAATACCAAGAGAAGAATACAGAAGAGATTATGGCGTCAGCAATCCCCCTAGGGGGTGATTTTTCACTTTGTCTCTCTATTTCTCTCTGTCTGGTTATTTATACTTGTCCATCCCACAGTGGGCACAAGGAAGTCCTACTCCTGAGTTATTCCACTGCTGATTTTGTCTCCAGCAAGAGTAATCAAGCAGGGCTTAGAGGTAGCTGGCTGCTGCACTCTGGACTGGCACCTCTCCCACAATGTCCCCATGTCTCTTTCATCCCACAGGTGGGCATGAGACAGTCTTGATGCTACAGTATGAGACTTCTGCTTCCTCCTTGCATTAAGCCTTCTGCTACTCAGCTCTACCTACTTTAGGAACAGAGAAGCTGAGAAAGGATACACCAACCTTATGGTAGTAGACTCTTGGGAAACTATTTCCCATCTTCCCCCTCTAGAGGAGTCAAAAGAAATAATCACTTCTCTTTTACGCCAAACCCCAAAACTCTTAGCACTCCTTCCTATGGGAAAATAGAGAAACTGACAGAGAACAAACACACAGTATAGGGAACAGCTACAGAAATCCACTAAAAAAATTGAGAGAGTATTACATACCTCAACAGATGCCTAAAGGTCAAATCAGAATCCCAAGAAATACGAAAAAACTTGTAAATTTCTCTCCTCAATGGAACATGGTAAGTCATCACCAACAATGGATAAAATATCAGAAATCACATAAATACTGGACAAAGAATCTGAACAGTTATTATGATTAAATTTAATGAGATGTAAGAGAAAATGGACAACCAGTTTCAGGAGATAAGTAAATAATTCCATGACTTGAAGGAATTCCATAAAGAGACAGACACCCTAAAAAAAGTCAAACAAAACTTCTGAAGATGAAGACTACAGTACAGGAATCAAAATATCCTTCAAAAGTATCAACAGCAGATTAGACCATGTGGAATATAAAATACAAATCCTCTACCTTTGTCAAAACTACCAAAAAGAATGTAAAAATAACAAAAAGAGAGAGAGAGAGAGAGAAAGAGAAAGAGAGAGAGAAAAAACATATAGGAAATACCAGACACTGCTAAAGACCTAAATGTTTGAATAATAAGTATTCCAAAAGATGAAGAACCTGATAAAGGCATAGAAACTCTATTCCATGTAATACTTGCTAAAAATTTTCCATGCATAGAGAAACATTCAGACATCCAAATATAGGAAATTCAAAGAACACAAATAGAATGAACATGTAAAGATCCTCCCCACAGCACATCATAGCAAGACTGGTCAAAATCAAAAACAAAGACAAAGACAAATCAGAAAATATAGGGAACTCAATCAGCTTACCTGTATAAAAACTACCTAATTAAAAAGTGGGCAGATGAGCTGAATAGACAACTTTTCAAGGAAGACACGAATGACCAAAAGCCCATATAAAATACTGTTTGTTTCTTATTGTAAGAGAAATGCAACTGAAAACCACAATGAAGTCCCACTTAACACCTGTCATAATGGTTATGACCCAAAACATAAAGAACAAGTGCTGGTGAGGCTGTATATGTACACGGTTGGTAGGAATGTGAATTAGTATAGCTGCTGTGGAGAGCAATAAGAAGGTTCTCAATAATCTACAAGTGGAACTACTATATGAGCCGGTAATACCACTTTTGGGTATTTACTCAAAAGATAGTAAAACAGTTGTAAAGACACATCCATGTTTATTGTAGTATTATTCACAATATCTAATACATGGAATTAACTAAATGGCCAAGAACAGATGACTGGATTTTAAAAATGTGGCACAAGGACCAGCAGATGGTAAAATGGTTTCATCACTAGACTCCCATACAGTCAACCATGGTTCGAGTCCCAGACCTGGCAGCTTAAAACTCATGCAAGGCATGTGTGTGTGCATGTCCAAGATCCAGAAAGAAGAGAGGAGGAGAAGAGATTGCATCTTGCTCATCTACCCCGGGTGGTGATTTCTAGCTTTTTGTTTCTCTCTTTCCAGTGAGCACACAGTCTTTTGCAAAAATTTCTCTAATCAAAAAAAAAAAAAAAAAAAAAAAAGGGAAATGAATGTAGCAAGTATATACTATGGAAAGACATTAAAGAGAAAAATAAAGAGGCAAGACATTTATGGGACACAGAAATGGATTATTATCTGCTGATGATAATGTGTATAGTACCCCTACCTGGACTGATGTGAAATGTATTCATGTTGGAAAATTCACTTTCCAAACTAAGTGATGTATAATGATTGAGCATATAAAAGAAAAGAAAATATATTATAATAATGTGAAATCCTGATACAAAGTGGATCTATACAGATGTTTTAATGCTAAGTGAAGCAAGCCGAACTGTATGTCCCCTCTTAATGTGTACTGAATATACATACTTTATGACACAGACTAAAAGACTGGAAGGTGTAATAGCAGAGACTGAACAGGAGGGAGTGGATGGGAGGGGCTGAGAGGGAAGGGCCCAGGAGAAAAAATCTAACACATACAAGAATGGAAAGATACTGCGTATGCTAATATCTTAGTCTTGGTTGACATGCAATGCATTTATTCCTTGAGGACCCATATCATGTGCTATGAAGACATACAGTAGTTAATAAAAGTATATTTAGAATATACACAAATAATAAAAAGAAATGTTGAAGAAAAATAAAATATTTATAAATCCATACAAATTGTATATTAATTACTAATATTGCCCTGTAGGCAGTAAGAGGTATTTTAGAAAGAGCACCTATTTGTTATTTCCACTTCAAAATATTCGTCTTATCTTTGCCTTGCTCTGATTTCCTGATTCATGCAGCTGCCAACAAAAGGATTTTCAATGCCATATGAATGTTGAAATATGTTAAACTATTCAGTCTGTTCTTTAATTTAATTAGGCATAAACTAACTATAATAGAATGATGAGTTTAACTTTTCAACCTTCTGGAGTCTAACACAGAAATCTTGTCTTGAGACTCTGTAAACATAGAGGGTGTTGGCATTCTTTGTAATTACTATATACTTTGGGGACAATATGGCTTATATGTAGACATGAACATATTTGATCAGCTGTCTGGATAAGATTTACAGTTTTGCTGAATGTCAAGTGGCATTGACAAGTATTGCTGATAGTAGCAATTGTAAATTTGAGTTCTGGATAAATAGTTCAGTTCTTTGATTTGTTTTTAAACATCTTTTTCTGAACCTCTCCCCAAAACTTCAGTAATTATAGCAATCCAATTTCAGTTTCATCATCCCATTCTTACATCACCAATTTCTGGTTTTTCACCTCATGAACTACACTAAGGTCCTCGTAACTAATGTTTGCATAGTTTATTATCTATCAGGACTTCCATTTTATTTAGCCTTTTTTTTTTTTTTTTGCTATAGGGCATGTGCGCTTGCTAGAAAGAGAAACAGAAAGCGAGAAATCACCCCCCAGGGTGGATGGCCACGCCGCAATCCCTTCTCCTCCATTCTCCTCTCGGGATCTTGGGCACGCATGTACACATACCCGATGTGAGTTTAAGCCGCCTGGTCTGGGGCTCAAACCACGGTCGACTACATGGAAGTTCAGTGACACAGCCATTATGCTAACTGCTGGTCCCTATTTATCCTATTTTTCATTGTCTTGAAATCCTTCAGGCAATTAAGATTTCATGAATCTCATGGCTTTCTTTCTCAGTGTTAATCAGTCAGAAACTAGAATTTTAGTTAAATTTAGCTCTTTCTATACTCTGCCCCACTAATGTTGTATCTGGATGTAACTAGAGAAAAGATTACCACAATGAATAAACCACTTCAGATTGTGATCACTAATCTTAGCTCATAGCTTTGTCTAGCAATTTGACACTTCCCTAGTCAATTGACTTCTCACCTAAACAGAATATTATTTCATCACATCTCTCTCCTTAAATCTCTAACATTCTTTTATCCTTCTTCAACTTTCAAGCTCTAACTCTTTTTCAATCAACAAGATTCAGAACTACTTCTTGACACTTTATGACTAATCTCTGTTCTAATCTTCTGGAAAACATAGTTAAATAAAGCAGACATTTTCCTTCTTCATAGGTTATATGTCTAAGACAGAAAATAAATTACATATATGATAAATGACATAGTTCCTTAAAGATATAATTTATTTATCTAGTTACATGGTTTTAAACAGAATCTACCTCCTAATGACATTTGAATTAATATCTGCAATTAGAACTTCTCCCTTAACTCTAAATTCATATGTGTAATTTCATCTCAAAGCTATAATTTGATCTCCAAAAGACATCTCAAACTTAACTTGTATGAAACAGATTTTTTGCTAGTAAGATCCTGTGGCATAATCAGAATATAGTATAATGCTTCCATATATTCAGAGAAAACATATGTAAAGTGTTTTCTTTACATTGCCTACATTCCCTGAATAAACAATCATCATTAAATGAGTATAAATGCATGGCTTTTGGTGTTGGCACACCTTAAAAGTTTCCAGAGAATTTCCCTTTTTTTCTTTTTGGAGAGGTTTTTTTTTCTTATTGAGCACATGTGCTCGCCAGAAAGACAGAGACAGACAGAGAGAAATCACCCCTCAGAGGGGATGGCCACGCGGCAATCCCTTCTCCTCCATTCTCCTCTCGGGACCTTGGGGCCGCACGCACATGCACCTGGCGTGAGTTTAAGCCACCAAGTCCGGGACTTGAACCGTGATCGACTACATGGGAGTCCAGCGACATAGCTATTATGCTAACTGCTGGTCCCAAAAGTTTCCAAAGAATTTCTAGGCTTTGTGCATCTATGAGAATTTCAGTTTTTACTATGTCTCAGTCATCACCATGGCAGTCCTAGCTGTTCACATCTATTCTGACATAGGTGAAATGCCCCACTACATGGTAAAGGATCTGCCTTCCTGAGTAGCTTGTGAAGAGTTGGACGATGCAACTGAGAGGTGCTGGAGAATTACCTTTCTTTAGGGCAAACTTTGGCAAAAAGGCAGAGAGGGGACTGGGAGAGGACCAGCAGATGAACTCTTTATTCTTCCTTCTTCTGGTTTGGTTTGGTTTGGTTTGGTTTGAGGCAGTTTCTTTGAAAATGCCCCCTGTTTCTTGGCTGTTAGCTAAGAGGTACCAGGTATCCTAGCTGGGTGAATGGCTGTCATTCTGCACTCATTGTGAGGCATGGACCAGCACAGGAGCATTTCCCCTTGCGTTACTCCTTATCCTTCCCAGTCCCACTTCCACGTCCCCTTTCTCTTTTCATTTTGTGTTGTACTTGCATAACGAGACATGTCTCTGATATTTCTGATATTAGAATCCTGTGTTTCTTTGGTTCGCAAAAATAGTGCATAATTAAAATTTGAAATGACATAGTGTGTTAGAGATTATTCACTGTAATGAAGGAAAACAATCAAGGCTCAGTGAAATTGGATAATGTATTTAAAATAGAGGAATCCAATTTCCTGCCAAATATTTCTATAAAAAAAAAAATCACTAGAACATGTCCTTCTAGAACCCTTAAGATATGTAAACCTTTGGGACCAGCAGTTAGCGTAATGGCTATGTCACTGGACTCCCATGTAGTCGACCGTGGTTCAAGTCCCGAACGTGGTGGCTTACACTCATGCTGGGCGCATGTGTTTGCATGCCCAAGATCCCAAGAGGAGAATGGAGAAGGGACTGCAGGGTGGCCATCCCCACAGGGGGTGATTTCTCGCTTTCTGTCTCTCTGTCTCTGCCTTTCTGGCGAGCGCACACGCCCTATAGCAAAAACCTCTCAAAAAAAAAAAAAAGATATGTAAACCCTTTGGTTATCATAATGTTCCTATTCTATATAGCACTGTCAGAAAATCCCTTCAACCATAATAATGCCAATCTGTACTGGGAGAGCCCTATATCTGAGAAGGTATGCCTGTAATGTTTACCAATTCCAAAGAATGTACCCAAGAGTTCAGCAGAGGAAAGATTTTATATTTGAAAATGTTCTTTTAGAGAAAAATTGAGATGCTTAAAGTAAAAGAATGGTGATTACAAGGTAAAGTTGTTTAAGTATTTAATGACCAACTTAATAAGTTTGAATTATTTTTTACAGGGATGCTATAGAGGAGAATTAAACATTTCAGTGAATTGAACTGATTTAAAAATATTTTTCTATTCCCGATTTTTGCTCTCTACCAAGATGCATTCTGTATCACTGTATGTTTAAACACCGTAATCAATCTGCAGTGATCGAAAACAAATAAAACATCTAAGCATTTATGAGTTTTATCTAATTTCCTCTGCATAGTTACTATTCATCAGTTATACTTGTTATTTCTGCCACAAAGTTGCTAAATATTTGTAATTTTAAAACAAAATTTCAATTCTAATATTAAACTGGTGAAAGATGTAAAAAGAGTATGTTTGCTGATACAGACATATGAGGAAGTAATTTTTAGTAAGTTTGTAGAAAATCAACAAATACTCCCTTGGAACAAAGGGAAAAAAGTGCACAGGCCAATTGTTTGTCCTTTCCTGAATCGATATGGAGACCTTCAGATAGCGAGAATGGCAGGATTGAAAGAAGAAAATAGACATGTCATATTAGCAGAAGTCATTCGATTGATCCTGATACATTCCATCTTCTTAAACAAGAAATAATAACTAAAGCACAGTAGTCAGACTGTAAATTGTGAACAGTTGCCAATTTGGGTTGACTGGGAAAACTCAAAAGTTATTAGATTGTATCATGCATATACAATCCTGCATCTATTTACTGTAGGGAGAAATTCCTACCAGCCGTTTTCCCATATGCAGTAACTACAAATATATAGAAGAAATACTGATTCAAAGGCTAGTAGTGTCATTTAAAAATTACATATGAGTGTAAACACTTACATGAATATATACATAATATATAAAATAGCCCCCTGCAAAAGTGAAGAAAAAATAGAAACAAAAATGGCAGAAAGTCAATACTCATTAGAAACATGTTTCTATTACGATCAAAGGTAGTTAGCAACTACTTTTAATATATTTTATATTTTGATAGTTCCATTAATTCAAATAATGTAGTTAAAAAATACAAAGCTTTTTAATGGAGATACAAAAGTTTAGGGTTGACAGTGAGGACAAAAGAAAGAGGTGATATGAAATACAGCTAAACAGTTCAAGAGAGAAATAGAAAACAAAAATACAGTAAAGACAAAAATGAAAGCTCTAGTTAAAGCTGCACATAAAAGAATAGAAATGATAAGAAGTATAATGAAAACATGAATGAGAGAACTGACAAAATGAAAATAAGCAAAGATTTGTTTAATGACTAAAATAGATATAAAATACAAATAAAAGTTAACATATTCACAACTGATATCCTTGAAAGTAGCAAAAATAATGGAACAAATAATATTTACAGATATAATTATAGAAAAACCTTTTGGTAATGTACTTATTAAAGAGCCCTTTAAACACTATACTCTGGCTAAGAAGGAATGACAAAATCCTGATGTCCTCTCTTCTTAACTAACTAGATCATTGAAGACATAGGAAGCAGTGGTCTTCAGATACTGGAGAATGAAGGACAGAACCGTGACCCTAACAACTAGGTAACAACGTGAGCCCTGCCATTGTACCCATAGTAAATAGAGGAGGAAGTTAGATGGCATATTGTATGGAAAGTATAGAAATTCACAGTTTAGACAACTAGAATTAGTTGGGAACAGATAAGAAGGGAATAGGGAGATGAATAAAGCAAGAAAAGTATGAGCTTTAACGAGGAGAACAGCCAACCAATAGAACTTAGCCTAGAAATAAAACAGTCAATAAAGCTGGTAAAGAAAGATGTTAAAATAATTATTATAATTATTCTCCATATTATTCAAGAAAGGGAGCAAAAATGAGTATAATGAGAGAAAGGAGAGGCAGAAAATCGAATATCTAAAAAAATTGCACAGGATAACTAGTATTCAGGCATGGCAGAATAAAACATAATTTTACTTCAATACATATCAACGAATGTAAAAAGATAAAAGAATGTAAAAAGATGAAAAAAATCAATGGAGTAACAGAACTTACAGTAAAACATGAAGTAGTCTAACATTAGTTGAAGTTTTAGAAAAAAAAAAGGTGGCATAGGGAAAATGTTTCAAGAAATAGTTGTTGAAAGTTTCCCAACTTTTATGAAAAATATAAATCCTACTTATAGCAACTTATAAATAAAAATAGATCCTGTTCATTATGAAATTAACTAAATCCTGTTGTGTAGCAGGTTATTTCATAAATTGGTTTAATTATATATGTTCCTTAAGATTAGAGTATGCATGATGGCATTTCTATTCATCCCAATTTTAAAAAAAGAAAAATATAAATCCATAGCTCCAAAGAACTTAATGAACTCCAAGTAAAATAAACCTGTGGTGAAAATCATGCTTAGGAACAGCAATATTATATCTCTGAAAACTAGCAATAAAGAAATATTCTTGAGCCCTGCCTGGTGGCACACTTGGTAACAAACTGTATTGCCATGCTGGAAGCTAGAAGCCAATCACAGGTTCACATCTTTGGGTCAGCTCAGAAACACTCCAGGTACATCTTGTGTGCCCAAGATGCTAAAGAACTGGAGGGCTTGGAAAAAGAGATTGTGGCATAATGAGATGCTGCAGCACAGCAGTAAACAGCTATGCGTAGAAAGATACCCGGCCAGCCAGTAGTGCGATGGTTAAGGCAGCTGGATCTCACATGTCTGACTGTACAATTCAAGTACTGGAGTGGTGACTTGAAAAACATGCCAGGTGCATATGTATGCATGCCCAAAATCCCCAAAGAAGAAACTGGAGGATTGCCTTTGGCCATCCCTTCTGGAGAATGCTTTCTCTCCTCTCTCTCTCACACATAAACCTCGTAGCAAATTAAAAAGTAAAAATAAAATTTAAAACCAAGAAAGTCAAATCCCACCTAGCCAGCTAGCTGCTGTTCAGATCTCAGCTCCAATGGTTTGAAAAACACACTAGGCACCTGTGCATGCTACCCCAAGTTCTAATGAAATTGTGATATAGAGGAAAAATAATTAATCGTACCCCATTGGATTGGTAAGCATTTCCTCTCTCCCCCTCTGGCAAGTGCACATGCCCACTGGCAATTAAAAAATAAAAATATAAGTGCTTTTCTGTCTCTTTCTGTCTTTCATGCATACACAAACACTATCTAAATAAAATAATTTTACAAAACTATTCTTAAAAGCAGCTATAGAAAAAAAAAGCAGCTATAGAAAAAAGACCAAATAAGAATAACAATAAGGGACAAAGACTAGAATAAAAGCAGACTTCTTATCAGAGACTACACAACCTAGAAGACGATTTTTTTTAGTATTAAAGAAAATAAATCTATCAATCTTCAGTTGTTGGTTCAGCA
>NW_006159904.1:2477681-2516160 GCF_000334495.1 Tupaia belangeri chinensis | reverse complement strand
TTCAGCAGAAACATCCTTCAAGACTGACAGTAAATAAAGGCAACAAAAGTTGAGAGAATTTATTGACAACAGATGTGCACCATAACAAATGTTAGAGGAAATTCTTCAGGTAGAAGCAATCTGATACTTGAGCAGTTCAACTCCAAGATAAAATCCTAAGTGTGATTTTTTTTTTGGGGGGGGGAGCTGGTAGGGGGTGCTTATCAGAAATTACAATAGCTTTTCCTGGCTGGTCTCAATGCAAATGCTGCTCTTCCCGAATCAGGTTTGACACACGGCCTATTGCTGTCTCTGAAGGGAGTGGTAGACAAGAACTCAGCACCCCTGCCCCTGACAGGCAGGTTCTTAACACTAGCTGAGTTCCTAGACCAGGTGCCTTCAGTGAGAGGTCTCTATCCTTCCCAGGCCTTTAGGTAAGGCCCTCCTTAGGCACCTCTGTTAGGAAATGAGGGAGAGGTGTGGCTTAAGGACACTCATCTATACTCTGACTCACTACTCAGTACTTTTCCATTCCTAATGGTGTCCTGTATTTTCCTCTTCTTTGCTTTAAGGTCCATACAACTTCAGGGGCCAGCAGGGGCAAAGTAGTTAAGGGGCAGACCAACCAGTTCTAGTCCTTGGTTCAAGTTCATGTCTTGAAACTGACTAAGTGGACCTAAAATCCCAAGGGCAGAATGGAAAAGAAGGGATTGCTGTGTGGCATCCCCCTGTGGGGGTGAGTGATCTCTCTCTCTCTCTCTCTGTCTCTCTGTTTTTTGTTTGTTTGTTTGTTTGTTTGTTTTCCCCCTATGGCAAAAAAACAAGCAAACAAACAAAAAACTGCAAGAACTTTTGTATCTGCCTCAGCAATGAGCTGACCCCTACCCTATGGCTCTGCTAATTCATCTGACCTTCACTGGAGCACTGTTCAATGGGAGACAATGAAACAGAACAGGGAGCTGACACTTTCCATTTAATGTCTTGCTTATTCTATGGCAGTAAGTGATAAAGACTTGACTGTTATTTTCATTTCTGCCGGAAATCTGCTCCTCCAACACCTGGAAGCCCAGGACAGTTCTCTGATCTCTGAAAATATCAAAAAGAAATCTGGATCTACACAAAGGAACGGAGAGCCACAATAGCCACCAGAAATGATAAATATGTAAGTAGATATAAAAGAAACTTTTCTCTTTTTTAATATATTCTAAAAGATTATTGACTAGTTAATGAAAAACAGTAATATGTATTGTGAGGCTTATAGCATTTGTAGAAGTAAAATGCATGATGACAGTAACGCAAAGGATATGAAGGAAAAAAATGGAGGCATACAGATATAAGGTTATCAAGCTATACTTGAAGTGATATATTATTATTTGGAAATAGTCTATAATAGGTTTAATTGGTACAAGGGAGTTTCAGGAAGTTAATGGAAAAAATGGAATAAAAGTAGGAGTTATTTTGGGAGCAAAAATATTTTTAAATCCATGCATTTCTTTTCATAATAAATATTTTCAATGAACTTTTTGAAGCCCTTAATATATTACAAATCTTAAATTAAGCAGTAAAAAGTATAAAATAAAGTTATACAGCAAATATGTCCAAGTAGAGATAAACTAGAATCCTAAAATAATTAAAGGAAAACAATTTCATTTACAGTATTTCAAAAGACAAAAGAAATTAAGCCTAAATCTAACAGAATATGTACAATAATTTTACAAAGAATATCAACAAATTTTCCTGAGTAAACTTTAGAAAGATATAAAAATTATATAGTATGTTTATTCATAGTAATATTTAATGTTTTTATGTAAATTCCCCAAATTGGTTGTTAGATTTTGTACAATCCCACTAAAAATCCTTGAGGAGTTTTAAGAAAAGACAAGATGATTCTAAAATCGAATTGGTAATACAAACTAGCTAGGAGAGACAAAGAAACTGAAAATGAATCAAAGATTTAAAGTTAAAACTATAAAACTACTGGTAGAAAAATTATCTGAAGACATTAGAATAGGCAAATATTTCTTAAATAAAACCCCTAATTAGGCAGTAATCCCCAAAACAGACATGTGGGATTATACCAAGCTAAAAAATTTATTCACACAAGGGAAACAACAATTAGATAAAAAGACAACCCTCAGAATGGGAGAAAATATTTGCAAGTTATTCTTCAAACAAGGTAATAATAACAAGAGTATAAAAGGAACTTAAGCAACTCACCCATTAAAAAAAGAGTAATACAATTTAAAAATGTGCAAATAAGCTGAATAGACAACTCTTCAAGGAAGACTTACAAAAGGCCAAATTCACATGAAAAAAATGTTCATATTCTCTTGTCATAAGGGGAGTGAAAATAAAAACCACAATGAGATACCATTTAACCCCAGTTAGAATGGCTAGGTTCAGAAAAATTATGACAAGTACTAGTGAGGCTGTGTGCAAAGGGAACCCTCTTACACTGTTGGTGGAATGTAAGTTATTACAATGTCTGTGGAAAACAACATGGATGTTCATCAAAACTCTACAAATATTAATAATACTATAAAATAATCCAGTAATCCACTTTTTAGTATTTACCTTAAGTATAGGGAGATAATCAGAAAGACATTTACACATCCATGTTTATTGTAGCATTATTCACAATTGCTAAGACATAAAATCATCCTAAGTGTCAGAAACTGATGTCTGGGGCTAGCTGATGGCATAGTGGTTACATTGCTGATGTGAGTCCTAGAACCAGCAGCTTAAAACTCATGCTGGGTATGTGGGCAAGCATGCCCAAAATCCTGAGAGGAGAATGAAGGAGAAAGATTGCAGCCTGGCCATTCCTCTGGGGGGAGGGTTATTTATTACTTTTGTCTCTCTCTCCCTCTGTCTTTCTTGTGAGTGCATGCAACCTATAGCAATAAAGAAAAGAAAAGAAAAAAGAAAAAACTCTCCAAAAAGTACTGATCACTGGGTGGCACATATATACTATGGAATGTTACTCAAAAACTGTGGCACATATAGTAAATGGAATATTATTCAGCCATATAAAACCATAAGGCCATATCATTTGACTCAAAGTGGATGACTATAGAAGACTCAATGTTAAATAAAGTGAATCAGCTTTGAAAGATACAAACTGTATCCCTGCGCAATATGTACCAAATGCTTGCAGTCTCACTGAGAATGAAAGATCCAAAGATATAACAGTAGAGAGGATAAGTGTAGATACCAGAGATAGAACAGAAGGGGAGTGGGTGATAGAGAATGGGTGGGAGGGGCAAAGGGAAGAAACATTTAACAGACAGAAGAATGTAAAAATCTTTTAAAAAAATCTATTAATGTTTGCTTTATAAAAACAATTACATAAATTTAAAATAAGTATAAATACTGAGAAGAGAAAATAAAAATATTTTTATTTGAAGTTAATAGAATACAACAGAAAAATTATAGATAAATAACTGCAAAAGATCATAAAGAGTGGACGAGGCCCTAGCATGGAGTAAGGTGGCTATATTCACATGGCTGACTTTGAGGCTTGATAACCGACCTGGGAGCTTGAAAAACATGCTGGGTGCATGTGTATGTACACGCAAAATCCCAAAAGGAGAGAGAAATGGAGGAGAAAAGATTCCATGGCATTCTCTGTGGAATAGGAGTTGCTTTCTCATTTTCTCTCTTTCTTCCCCTGTCTCTCTCCATTAAGTGCACATGCCCTTTGGCTTGTTCTTGGAGATGTCCTTGCTATCTTCCATGTTGGCATCATTCATTAGCTTGTCAGAATGAGGATCTCGCAGGCCTCTTCCCAGACATATCAAATCAGAGTCCACATTTTAGTAGAACTGCTCTTACTGATACAAACACTGAAACTTGTAAGCTGCTGTTCTCTTTCTCTTTCTTTTCCTTTTCTTTTGGGGGTGGGGGAGGTGTCTGCACTCACCAGAGAAAGACTGAGAGGAAAAGTAAGAAATCCTCCCCCAGGTGGTATGGCCATGCCACAGTCCTCTCTCCTCCAGTCTTCTCTTGGGATTTTTGGCATGCACACACAGGCACCAAATACGGCTTTCAAGCCACTGGGTCAGGGACTTGAACCACAGTCATTCATGTGGGATCCAACTGCCTCAACCATCATACCATCTGCTAGCCTGTAAGCTGCTACTCTTAAGTAATCAATTCATATTTGTTTAGCTGAAAGTCAGGTAGGAAGAATGAATAGATGAATGGATAGATCTGATGTCTAGAAGGGAAACTCTTTTATGAGTTAATAGAAACCAAACAAAAGTCAGAGTTATCAGCAGAGAATGCTAAAAACGAAAAAGAAAATGGAAAAATACAAGCTCTTTTTGTGATTATGTATTTCAACTAATTACTATATTTTCTTGCATGTAGATAGCTATTCCATCTTTCATATTGAAGCTTTGAGAGGAACAAGTCATTTTAAAATAATTGCTTTATGTATTTACTTATTTAGAACAGTCTTTTTGTAGAGAGATTTTTGCCTCTTATTAATTGGAACTGCATAAAATAAAACATAACATGTTCTATTGTCTATTCTTTTGAAATATTCAAAATTATATAATTCAATGGTCTGTATAGCAAAGGGTAGATTAATATTAATAGCTATATTATCAATATTTATAATTTTTAGTAATGGTAAACAGTTATAATAATCAGATAAAGTAATTTTCATTATACAGTATGAGTAAAGATGTTCTAAATTTCCCCAGTTATAGCATTTCAGTTTTCCTCCTAAACTATATTAGAAATAGGTACATTTTTAAAATTTGACATTTTTCAGAGTTAGCTAATATAAGAATTACACCAAAGAATAACTTAATGCCAAATTTTTTTAGGACATGAAGCTAGGTTTCCAAATTTACTGAGTAATTAAGTATAAACTACAGAAAAAATAATAAAACAACAAAATAATTTGAGCTATCATTGAAGCGATCTTGGACTTCTAAAAAAAAAAGGCGCATTCCTGTTTGATATAGTAACAGTTTAGTGGAGAACAATAACATATTAAAGAGACTTGCATAAGTAATAGGAGATAAATCAGTTGTCTAAAACTCAATCATGAGTCCTCGGAAACTCGAACGTGAATCTCAGCAGGACAGGCTTACTGTGCTTGCCTCTGAAGATAGTGAACTGTATGTTCTGTTCAAATAAAACCTGAGAACTACCAAGACCCTTTCACTGAATGGTAGATATTCAAATACATTTTCTATTATACATGAAATAAATTTAGAAGGTTTGGAGAAAGTGAGGGAATGCAAGAGACCTAGAATAATTAAAAACAATCTAAACAATAACAAGGATATGAAAATTCAATACTTCTCAATTTTCTAAACTTACAAAGTAAAATGACAATGCACAGAATGAGAAATATTAATATTTGTAAATCATGTATCTGACATACCTAAACTCATATCTAAAATATTTAATAAAGAATTATTAGAATATCATAATTTTTAAAAATCATCCAATTATAAATGGGTGTAGGATCTGAATAGAATTGTCTCTAAAGGTGTATATTCATATATATGTATAAGTATGTGTGTGTCCAATACATACATGAAAGGCTGTTCAACATTATTAGTCATTAAGGAAATGTAAATAAAAATTGCAATGAGATACTATTTTGCACCCACTAATTTGGTCATATTCAAAAAGATAGATAGTAACAAATGTTGACAAAATATGAATAAATTGAAACTTTGACATGTTGGTGGGAGTACAAAATATTGTAATGAATTTGTAAACCATTCTGGCAGTAACTAAAAGGTTAAATATAGAGTTACCATAGGAGCCAGAAGTTCCACTGCTAGGTAAAACACACAAAGCAAATGAAAATATAGCACACAAAAACTTTTTTTTTGAGAGGATTTTGCTATAGGGCGCATGTGCTCACCAGAAAGACAGAGAGACAGAAAGCGAAAAATCATTCCCCCAGAGGAGATGGCCACACCACAATCCCTTCTCCTCCATTCTCTTCTTGGGATCTTGGGTATGCACGCACATGCACCAGGAGTGAGTTTAAGCCACCGGGTCTGGGACTCGAACCACGGTCGACTACGTGGGAGTCTAGCGACATAGCCATTATGCTAACTGCCGATCCCACCACACAAAACCATTTATAGAAATGATTAGGGCATCCCTTTTTACTGAGGCAAGTCCAGTATCTACCAGCTAATGAACAAATCAATAAAATATCATACATACATATGATGGGATATTATTAGATAATAAAAATGAATGATACACTGATACATGTAACAACATTGATGAACTTGAAAACATTATGCTAAGTGCAAGCAGTCAGTCACAAAGACTACATACTCTGTGGTCCCATTTAGAGGAAAGGTCCAGAACAGGCAAATCTACCCAGAGAGATAATAAATTAATGATTGACTGGAATAGGACAGACATGTTGAAGACAAATGGAGAATGACCACTACTGGGCTCCAGAGTTTCTTTTTGGGATTCTAAAATTGACTGTGGTGATGGCTGTATAAGTCACTGGTTTACTAAAAACCACTGAGTTGTATACTTGATGTAAATTGTCAGATATGTTAATTATATACCAATAAACTTGTTAGAAACATTTGGGGAACTAAACCATTTATGCTTCCTCTATATGAATTTTGTTTGTTTATTTTTAGAGGGATTTTTGCTATAGAGCACATGCGCTTGCCAGAGAGACAATGAGAAATCAACCCCTGGGGAGATGGCTTGCCGCAATCCCTTCTCCTCCATTCTGACTCGAGATTCTGGGCACACACATACATGCATTCAAGGTGAGTTTTAGGCTGCCAGGTCCAGGACGTGAACCATGGTTGACCACGTGGGAGTCCGGCAATGTAACTGTTATGCCATCTGCTGGCCACTCCATATGAAAATTTTAAGGATCTTTTGAAGATGAAAAGAAAATAGTCTGTTTTTCTAATCTTAAAGGCCCAGTGATGGTGGTGCAGTGGGTAGGGCAGCAGTGAGCTCTACTAAAGTTCTGGGTTGGTTCCCATGAAGATCTTAACATGCTGGGACTAGCAGTTGGCGTAATGGCTGTGTCGCTGGACTCCCATGTAGTCGACCGCGGTTGGTGTCCCAGACCCCGGGGCTTAACCTCATGCCGGGCACGTGTGCGTGCGTGCCCAAGATCCCAAGAGGAGAATGGAGGGGAAGAGATTGTGGCATGGCCATCGCCCCTGGGGGGTGATTTTTCGCTTTCTATCTCTCTGTCTCTCTCTGTCTTTCTGGAAAGTGCACATGCCCTATGGCAAAAAAACAAACAAACAAACAAACAAAAAAAAAACTTCTTAAAACAAAAAAGATCTTAATATGCTGGGTATGACCATGGTCCTGACTGAAGGGTTCTTGTCTCTTTCTTTCTCAAGACATAAATAAGTAAATGTGAAAACAAAAATAGAAACAAAGTTTTTAATAATTTTAAAATGTGGGACCAGCAGATGGCATAATGGTTACGTTGCTGGGATCCCCCAGAGTCAACCAAGGTTTAAATCCTGGACCCAGAGACTTAAAACTCATAGTGGCTGCGTGTGCATGCATGTCCAAAATCCTGAGAGGAGAATGGTGGAGAAGGAATTTTGTGGTGTTGCCATCCCCACTGAGGAGTGATTTCTTGCTTTATGTCTCTCTGTCTCTCTGGCAACCACCTGTACCCTTTAGCCAGAATCTTTCTCTAAAAAAAATTAAGTGTATGCTACAAAAGTAAAATAAACATATGCATAATCAATAATATAGTATGACAATATTTTTACCCCACATAATTTAATTTTCAACTATTTACATGTTTTTTATTTTGTTTTGTTTGCTTGTTTGTTTTTCTGGAGGGCACATGTGCTCACTAGAGACAGACACAGAGAAAGAAGAGAAAGCACCCCTCCCATACACACAGACACACACACACACACACACACACACACACACACACACACCTGGGAAATGGTCATGTTGCAATCCCTTCTCCCTCATTTCTCCCTTCTTTTGGAATTTGGGGCATTCAGATACACATGCCTGCCATGTTTCTAAAGACACCAGGTTTGGGACTGGAACCATCTGTTTGGCTATCTGAGATCCATCCACCTGAATCACCATGTCACAGAGCCAGCCCATGTTCTTTTGGAAAATGTGGGATCAAGGAACCAATATATGCAAATATTTTAAAATCTGTAATACGGAGTTGCTATCATATAAAAATCTCTCACAATATATTTTCAAGTAACTGCTTCAGAAAATAATCCTCAAAAAGTGTTCCTGTTATGATATTTCCTAATAAAATATGAATTTCCATCCCATTGAGTTTAGTGTTTACATAATTAAAATAGAGCTGATTGCTCTAAGAGATGATTACATTCCCAAGGTTTGAGGAACAAGATAATAAGAAATGCAACATTATATGACAGTATGTTTTTAACTGAGTACCTAGTGAAACTGTATTAATAGTTTTACTGGAAATGTGTTAATTAATCATTGATGTGGTAGTGCCAAAAAGAATTTGAATTAACCGGAAGGAGTTCTTATCTAAAATTTAGTTTCAGCTGTAATTATAATGTTAAATAAAATAGAAATAAGTACACCATGGAGTCAAATGGCTGGTGGGTGCTTAAAGGGTCACTGCCATATTTAGGGCTTGATTCCTAGGTCTTGGTCACTTTGGACATGACATGATTGTGAGTGAGTTATTTTTGGAGAGGTTTTTGCTAGCCAGAAACAAAGAGAGAGACAGAGAGACAGAAAGCAAGAAATCACCCCCCCAGGGGAGATGGTCACGCAGCAATTTGTTCTCCTCCATTCTTCTCTCAGGATCTTGGGCATGCTCACACACTTGCCCAACACGAGTTTAAGTGACCAGGTGTGGGACTCAAACTGCAGTAGATTACATGGGAGTCTAGTGACATAGCCATTTTACCAACTGCTGGTCCCAGTGAGCTCTTCATTGAGTCTGATTCTTTAAGGCTCAGAATCTTTGCTGTCAGAGAGAGGGGGCAATGATACAGGCAGATAGTTGGAGTATTTAACTCTTCACTAAAAATCTGAGAAATTTATTTAAGACAGCCTTTTCAAAAGCATGCATGGTGGACTAGAAGGTGGCGTGGTGGTTTAAGGTGCTGGATTCCTACATAGCCATCTGTGGTTTGAGTCTTGAACCTGGCAGCTTTCTCTCTCTCTCTCTCTCTGCTCAAATATAAATAACTAAATAAATAAACAAAAATAAAAAACATGCATGGTTAAACATTTGGCACTAAGCATTGTGCAAAATGTCACAATATGAAGAGGAGGAACATTTCTAGGTGTTATTGAAGCTGTTTCAAAAAGAGGTCATAATTGTAATAATGCCAGGGTAGGTGTGTTCTTGCAGGTTCTTGTAAGAATTGAGTTTGAGGGAAACAGAGAGCCATTGCAGAGTGTGAAGTACAGAAGTAATATCACCTGATTTTCATATGCAAAGGCTATCTCTGGGTACTCAATTGAAATTAAACTGTAGGGGACAGGAGTAGAATGAGGGAATAATAGGAGATTATAATAGAGTCTGACTGAGCAATGGTGTGCCTTTGACTGTGAAGATAGTTTTAGAGGGGGTAAGAAGTGGGCATAATGCAAACATATAGAACCATGATATATGCAGAGTTTGGTTTATGATTCTGGGTAAAAAGAGCAGGAGAAAGAACAGGAATGACAGATGACAGACAGAAAAAAAGGTTGAAGAGTCATTCCGGCAGCTCAATTTCAGAATTTGGTGGCAGAAAGTGAACCAAGAGACAACAAGCACAGGTGTACTGGCAAAAATGTGTGAGAGTGCAAACAACTTCCTGATGTGCAAAGGCTCCGAGAGGGAAAGGCAGAATTAGTGAGGCAGCAGCAGCCAGGGAATGCCAGGGACTCTGGACATCTAGTTTCTACAAGAGCATTAAGTCACCACTCACCCCCTGAGAAACTGAAAGTTATGTGGATTATAAAGTGTGAGAGGAGTTTATGACACATCTCAGGAACAGTGCCAAGTTACCCCACTCTCTCCATACCCTCCCACCTTTGTTTTTCCAGGAACAGGAGGTTGTTTCACAGAGATTAGCAATCCAAAGAGCCTGCCTGGGTACCAAAGTAGAAACTAGCAGGCTTGTCATTTCCTGGTTCCTAACAATTCTTCAGGCTATTGTACTTTTAAATTGAGATTCCCCCAAAATTTACATTTGGAAGTCATATCTCTAAGTACACAGCAGTGCAGAAAATAGATTATAGATTATATCATCCAGCCATTATACAGTGAGCCTTTTGGAGCATATAGTGTGTGCCTGACATTGTATAGAGCATAAAAAGAATGATCACAAACGCTCAGATTCTCTCCTTAAGGAACTCAAAATTGGGACCATCAGATGGAATCATGGCTACATCAATAGACTCGCATGTAGTTGACTATGGTTTGAGTCCTGGACCCAGCGGCTTAAACTTATGCCAGGCGTATGTGCATGCATGCCCAAGATCCCAAGAAGAGAATGGAGGAGAAGGGATTGCAGCGTGACCATCCCCCCAGGGGGTGATTTCTCACTTTCTGTTTCTCTGTCTCTCTGTCTTTCTGGTAAGTGCATGCACCCTATAGCAAAAATACCTCTCTCCACCGGCCCCCCCAAAAAGTCTAAATTAACTATAGAGAGACATTAAATGGTATACATTTGGACACATGTATACCACCAGTCAATCATGAGTTACAAACCCTGAAATCAACTATAGATCTAGGCAATAAAACTGTGTCAGTGAGGTTTACCTGTTGTAGAAAAAATACTGGTCCAGTAGGGATGCTGATAATGGGCATACTGTGCATCTGCTGAGGTTGGGGTGTGATATGGCAAATCTCTGTACATCTGTGTGGAGGGCACTGCATTATGTGAAGGACATGGGAGTCATCTTAAGAGCTATCTGCTATCTTAAGAAACCTTTGGGTTTTACTTCCTCATTGAGCAAATAATAACAGTGATGGTTCTAACCATCCCAGAAAGCCATATCAGACTCCTGATTGGCTCCTTCTGAATCCTCATGCTGATTGGTCACCATGTAGGACACTCGCCAATTGGTTGAGCCAGAATCCCTCATTTGCATTTAGGGCAATTTCCGGGGCACCAATGATTGGTCCATCTGCAATACCTCATTTGCATTTCGGGCAACCAATCAATGCCCACCAGCCTGTATATAAGCTTGCCATTCTTCCTCAATAAACGAGTCTTGATTAGCACCTTGTCTTGTCTCCACTTTGTGTGTCTGTCCCTTCTCTCACCCCCTCCCTCAGGTAACTGTTTGACTGTCTTGCGGGCTGGGACACATCTGCTCAATTTTTGTTCCTCAATTTTGCTGTGAACTTGAGATGGCTCTAGAAAAATAAGATATATTAAAATATTATTTTAATATGTGAATTTTTTAGGCTTAAAAAATGACTCCTCTGGCAAGAAATGCAAGCCGCCTCTAGAAGCTGAAAAGACAAAAATGCTAGTTCACCCCTAACCCTCTACAAAGGATAAAGCCCTGTGTATACCTTGATCTTAGCCAAGTGATATCCATTTTGATGTCTGAACTCCAGGACTATAAGAGAATAAGTCTGTGTTGATTTAAGCCACTAAGTTTTTGGTAATTTGTTACAACAGTGATAAGAAATTAATATATTAATGGATAGTGCATGCTTCTATGTTCCCAAATTCCATTTCCTTTATCCTATCCTGAATGCATTTGTTTGTAACAGAACTTATTTTTTTTGTCATTGTAATTCCAGAATCTAGCATGGTTCTTGGCTTGTTAAGCAGGCACTCAATAAATATCTGGTGCATCAATAAATGACTGAAATACTCTTCTAGATTTACCATTAGTTGTTCATTCCAGGCTTCTTTTTATTTCCTTATGGCCTCATAGTTTGGAATTAAGATGTTCCTACTGACAGGCAAAATAGACGGCAAATTGGAAGCTTCACATTGCTAATCAGATATTGAAGGAGATTGTTATGAATAGCCATTAGCAGTTCACTTTCCCTGCTGCTTGGCTGTGCTTGTTCTCACATTTGAGTACAAAGTTCAGCTCTTGTAAATCACTCCAGTTGCCATTTTAAAAAGCTCAAAGAATGAGTAGGTCCTGGAGCACAAGCCATGCAAATTTCATTTGAAACCACAGGCTGTGAAAATCTGCAGAAAGCCAGAGGGGCTCTAATTTGGAGTTATAAATCTCCGACATTTTCTTTTTCCTTTCTCCACCAAACTTCTCAGCTTCCAGAGAATACTTTCCAGTTATTACTACTTAAAATCAGACATCTGCAGGCGCCTTCCCTCCCACTGTCACATTGAAACACCCCGTCTCATAGGTTGTGGCATTGTGAAAATTGATCTTTCATTTATTTTAGTTGTTTTTTCATCCAAGATTATTTGCAGAGAGAACAACTCACTTTGTTTATTAATCACTGTCATGGAACTATTCACACTAAAAAATAATACTGAGTACTTTGAACATTTAGCAACTCCTCAAAGCAATTCACACACGGTAAAGAATATTTTAAATTAGAAAATAGAGAAAAATCATGAGAAAAGAAGGTAACATTTCATAGTCCAAATACGTTATTTTAAGTTATGTAAGCAACTACATTAAAGTGTAGTTCTTTCAGACGGTCTTCTCATTTCCAACTTCGGTCAATTATCTTCAAGGTGTGCTTTGAATTGACATGTAATTTGTTTTTTTTGTTTTGTTTTGTTTTGTTTTGTTGAGAGGTTTTCGCTATAGGGCACGTGTGCTCGCCAGACAAACAGAGAGAGACATAGAGACAGAAAGTGAGAAATCACCCCCTGGGGGAATGGTCACACCGCAATCCCTTCTCCTCCATTCTCCTCTCGGGATCTTGGGCACGCACGCACACGCGCCCGGCGTGAGTTTTAAGCCACCGGGTCCGGGACATGAACTGCGGTAGACTACGTGGGAGTCCAGTGACATAGTCATTACACTAACTGCTGGTTCCTGGGATCTTCAGCACGCATGCACAAGCACCTGACATGAGTTTAAGCCACCAGGTCTGGGACTCAAACTGCGAATGATTGATTACACGGGAGTCCAGCAACGTAGCTATTAAGCCAACTCCTGGTCCCAAGTTTGCCTACTTTCATCTAGTGCACTGTATCATGGTTTTTACTGGTCAGAAAAAGGTTTCTTATAAATTCTCCAGGATTTTCATCATCTAAGTAACAAAATATTTGTAATTCAATCATATTAATTTGGAGAGGGTTTTTTTTGTTTGTTTTTCTTTTTTTTTTTTTTGCTATAGGGCGCTTGCACTCCCAGACAGAGAGAGAGAAAGAAAGCGAGAAATCACCCCCCCAGGGGGTATGGCCACGCCGCAATCCCTTCTCCATTCTCCTCTTGGGATCTTGGGCATGCACGCACACGCACCCGGTGTGAGTTTGAGCTGCCGGGTCTGGGACGCGAACCGCTGTCGACTACGTGGGAGTCCAGCGACATAGCCATTACGCTAACTGCTGGTCCCCATCAATCATATTAATTATCTGAAATCTGTAGCCATTTAAATAAATTGATTTTTTTTTTTAGAGAGAGAGAGAGAGAGATTTTTTTGCTATAGGTCGTATGCACTTGCCAGAGACAGACAGAGAGAGCAAAAATGAGAAATCATCCCTCAGAGGGATGGCCACGCTGCAGTCCCCTCTCTTCCATTCTCCTCTAAGGATTTTGGGTGTACACGCACACCTGACATGAATTTTTCAAGCCTCCAGTCCAGGACTTGAACTGTGGTCTGTCATGTGGGAGTCCAGTGCCCCAACCACTACACCACCTGATGGTCTTAGATTGATTTAATTTTTAAAAATGTTTAATGTATTTCTTTATTTCCAAGACCCACATCAGCCGCTGTTGCTGTTTGTGTCATAGGAGTCTCACTGGAATACAGTGGTCCTGCATGTACAGAGTGGGTCCGACTCAAATGGATGCGTCCTTGAGCACCCTTTATTATGTAATCCATTAATATTGTCAGTCCACCAACATTTTCCATTTTCATTAGACCGGATATAAAGAAAAGTACCTTCGGAAGGCAGAGTCTATTCAAATAGAAAATAAACTGCAGGTGTGCAGCACTCAGTCTTTTATAATATAGCTGTGGTCTGACTCAGAACAAAGCAGCCTTTTTAAAAACCATTTTGGTTTTAAAATTCTATTTGGAATTTAGAGTACTTCTAAATAATCTGGAATTAGTTCTTCATTTATCAATGATAAAAACAGTGAACAAATTAATTACCAGCATGAAAGAGCTGTAATCTCTCATAATTATACTGATTTTAAGAGTCCACGTGGGTGGACTGTTATTAAGTATTGGCACAATTTGTTCCCGAGTAGGTGGCAGTGCTGTGCCCGATGTGGCAGGAAACAAGGCTACATCCAAACTAATGCAAGAAACATTTTCTTTATCAAAATGTGTTTTGAAATTCAGGAGAATTAGCTGCATTGTCAGACTTCCTTTTAGGAGAAAATTCAAACTCCACAGCACAGGCAGAAATACAGCTTTTTTATGATCTCACAATGCCTCTGCCTCTCCAGTTTCAGCTCCCACTGCTTCTCAATTTTCACACAATTCTGTAAACATATTAACTACGTGCCATTCTCTGAATCTATTTACCCATGCTTCATGATTTTCAGCATCCTTCTTAATAGCCAGAAAAACTCCTTCTCCCATTTCTCCAATTCCTCAAGGGAACATCCTACTATGTTTCCAGATCCAATTCTTGTATCATCTCTCCTAGGAAGCCTTCCTGAATTTCTTCAGAGTTAAGCGGTCTTTTCTGCATTACGATAGCACACTGCATGGATCCCCGCTTTAGAATTAACACAGTGCTTTGAGTCCTCATCTCCTTGTCTGCCTCCACAACTAGGAACTGCAAGAACCTTAAGGGCAAGAACATAATCTCAATTACATGTGTGTTCTCAGTTCTCAAGAATTTGGATGAATAATTTAATCAGTGAATCTAAATGAATGAGTAAGTCCATGTCCATAAATGATTTATTAATGTATATGACCCTTAAAGCTTCTTTTAAAATTAGGTTGCTGAATAAAATATGCTCAATTTTAGTGAATTTAGCCGCATACATTGATATACTACTGTTTTGTTTTACTTTTAGTGAAGCAATCAGAGCAGACATTTGTACATCCCTGTTCACAGGAACATTATTTATGATAGTGAGATAATGGGAACCACCCAAATGTCCCTGGTCAGATAATTTGATAAAATATAGAAACCAGCAGATGACATAACAGTTACATCACTGGACTCTGACATAGGCGAGTGTGGTTCAAGTCCTGGATCTAGTGTTTAAAAACTTGTGCAGAAGAAAATGAAATGAAAAAATAAACAAATAAATAAAATAAATAAATAAATACTTGTGCAGAATGAGAGTGTGTACATGACTAAAATCTCCAGAGGAGAGCAGAGGAGAAGGGATGGTGGCGTGGCATTTCCCCCATGGGGGATGATTTCTTGCATTCTATCTCTCTGTTTCTCCAGTGAGTGCATGTGCCCTAGAGCAAAAGTCCCTCTTAAAAAAATAGAAGATAAAACAAAATAAAGTATATGTCTGCAATGAAATATTATTCAGCTATAAAAACTAATGAAATTCTGACACGTTATAATATGGATAAACCTTGAAAACATTATGCTCAGTGAAATAAACTGGACACAAAACAGCAAGTACTGTGTGATTTTACTTATATCTAGAATAGCTAAATTCATAGAGACAGAAGGCAAAATAGTGATAGCCAGGGGCTTAGGGGAAGGAAGAGTCGAGAATTACTGCTTAATGGGTATAGAGTTTCAGATTGGGATGATGAAAAAGTTCCGTAGACAAATAATGATAATGGTTACACAATGTGAATGTGCTTAATGCCACTGAACTGCATAACTTAAAAATGGTTAAAATAAATTTTTATGTTATGTGCAGCTTACCACACATACAAAGAATTATATTTTAACATGTAACATACATGAGGGGTATCCAAGAAGTTCGCAGAAAATACATACTATAACCAAAAAAATTTTTTGTATCAAAATAAATTCCAACCTTAATTACATTTCCACAAAGTTTTGAGGTACACACACACACACACACACACACACACAGAGTCTCTATACAATATGGGCTGAGTCAAAGTTAGAATGAGGGTTAGAGGCATGTTCCAGAAGGGCCCTCATTCATTCTAGGAAAATTTGCCTTTTATTGGTCACAGAAAGTTTGGGAGAATGAGACAAAAGGTCTAGGACTCCCCTTAATTTACATAGGAAATGAACTATCTCAGAAATCACTTATATGAGAATGGAACTTATTCCTAGACTATAACTGGAAGTTAGAATTTTCTGTCGAAATTAGACTCAGAAAAGACAATAGGGCTCTTGGGATAAAACATAACTCTGTGAGCCAGGAAGTCTGGCAGAGCAGGCCAGACTGCAAACAGGCCTCTATGCTGGCAGGAGCAATGCCTGCTGGTCAATGGAATACTTAGCCAACCCTTTTCTTTCCCTCAAAGTACTTTTGTGGTCCACAAAGTAGAGGCTTGTGGTAAAAAGATAAAAAGGAAAGTGCTACAAGTGGGTCAACAGTTTTCCTGAAGGAATGAACATAATGTGAGAGTTTTCCTACTAAAAGGAGGAGAGAGTAGCATAGGTCTATAGCTTGACGGTGTAGGGTGGGTCCATGTAGGTGTTAGTGTCAGAAGCATTAAATGAGAGCAGCCTAGGCAGCGATAAAGAGGCCCATAGGGCAACAGAGCAGCAAGAGCAATGGATTCCATGGTGGAGGAATTGGAGAGCTGCAATCACAGTTCATAGTCTGTATAAGAACCAAGAAAAGCTTGGTCATCCCATCAAGTACGGGCTCAGAGCATAGAGATGTTGGATATTACTGTAAATGTGAGCAATGTAAAATGAGAACCACTGGTATTTTATATGGTATGTCTATATTTAAAATATTAAGGTAAGAGTCTTAGTTTCCACAAGCTGATTTCATATAAGTCCTAATGGTATTATTTTATTCCCTAATTAATGCTTAAAAATGAATTGTTTCTTGCTTATTCACTTTCAAACACCCAACTCAATTGTCCTACAAAAAACTTTAAGAGCTAATAATATGCTGAGACCAGCAGGCAGCATGGTGGTTAAGGCACTGGACTTTCACATGGCTAACCAGAGTTTGAGTCCAGGACCTCAGCAGCTCAAAAACCATTCTGGGCGCTTGTGTGTACATACCTAAAATCCTCAGAGAAGACTAAAGGAGAAGGGATTGTGGTGTGGCCATTCTCCCTAGGGGATGATTTCCCACTTTCCCTCTCTCTGTTTCTCTCCAGAGAGTGTATGTATCCTATAGAAAATCTTAAAAGAAGAAAAACGAGAGTGAGTGAGAGAGAGAAATATGCAACAGTTATAGTAACTTTATCTTTTAATTCGAACCATAGATTTTGAAATATCTATTTGGGTTACCATCACTGTTTACTTTAGAACTAAGTTTAGCTCTCAGTTAAATGGACATGGCAATGTAAATCCAGCAAGAAGCAGCAATGAGGATAAAGCTTTTCTTCTGTGTACCAGGTTTTAGTGCAGCTCTTCAGAATATATTCCATTTGACCCCACAATTGGAAATGTTTGAAGTGGAAAATGGGAGATTTCTGCCATGAGTCATTCTCCAGATGTATCCTACTGAAACATTGCACAAGAAAAATGACAACTGATCCTTTCTGTCCACAGAAGAGGTGAGTGTAGACTGTTTTTGTCCAGGACAGAGATGTTTCACTTAACAGGGAAATGCCTAGGTTTTTCAAGAAAGAGAGAAGAAGAGACAGAAACAGGTAGAAGCAGGAAGGGAAGGAATTTAGAGTCAAATCAGTATCGTAACTACGTCTGAGGGTAACTATTCAATAATTCCGTATACTCTTATAATGGTCTCTTCTTTGTGGTTCATCCATCTGGGGATAGACACCTGTCCAAGTGGGTCAAGCAGGTGCTTCTTTCCCTGACAAAAACCTGGACCTGAGAAGATGGAGGCTATTAAGTCACTGAAGCTAAATCCTGTGAATGAGCATATTCTAGAAGCAAAAGTGCATGTAATTCCTGTGCTGAAATCTCCATGCCCATCCTGATCGCTTTCTTCCTATACATTGTTTGCATATCCTTTTCTGTTTCCAGTATCCTTTAAATAAGTTTCTTTTCTTTCTCAAGTGTCTGAAGAGATTCCTGTCATTAGCATCCAAAAGAATTGTAATAAATATTGCTTGAAATGTGGAGCAAACCAGCAAAACTTCTCAATAGTCACTAAGAGACAGAACTCCTTCATACGATGTCAATCTAAATGTCCAGAAGAGGATGATAATGCTGGGACAGGAGAGATGTCATATGAAAGCTCAGACGAGCAGGGCCTGAAAGCTGTAGAAATCTTTCCCTTTCATCTGACTCTTGATACCTGAATCAACTGTTTAGTAAATCTTTATTTTTCACAAATTCAGAATAGCATTCAGGTGTTTCTGAACTAGTAATTTCTAAGCCTGAATATACTCTAATAATCATTATCATAAACATCAGCTATTACTATAGTTCATTAAAAAAAATTGAGGTGCAGGTCTCACTTGTAAGAGAACCTCTTATGAAATGGTCTATTCTTTAAACTCATGATAGAGTTGGAAACTGGCAAAAATCCCTCCTGCTAAAAAATTATCCATAAAGATATCAGTTATAAAAGTAAGTAAGAATATCTTATGGGTTGGAGACTAGTTAAGAATAATTACCCTGAGTTAAATTAAATTTATGTCACCAGTGTTAGTAGCTATTATATTCATATAATAAATATCTATTATATTAAAAGTTGTAGGAGGTATAACATACAATAGATTGTACCTCTGGAATAGGAATAATAGGCCTGGAAACATCACCCATCGAAAGTGAAACCAGAAATAAAAGTAAAGGCAAATTAAATTTGTTGAGCAGTCACTATTATTCATATAATACTATGAATGTTTTTCAATGCCCATTTTACAAATGAAGAGTCTAATCTCAGAGAAGTTAATTAATGTACCGAGGAATACAAAGATAATAAGTAACAAGTTCAGATTAAGCCATATCTGTCCAAATGTAAATTCCTCGCTATTCACTTAGACTGTAAGAGTTTAGTCACCAGGATAAGTAACCAAAGCTAACTGTTGACTTTTACATATTTAGATGATGAGAGTGAAAATACTTACTATGTATAGATCTTAGGAATTAAACATATCCTCAGAAAAATGGGACTGGAATGTAAATTAGATTTTTAAAAAACGGCTGTAATAGAAATAGAATGTGGCTTTTTGAAAGTAGCATTACATTAAGAAGAACCTTAAAAGAGACTAGAATAAAAACCACTGTTTAAGATAGAGCCATTATGAGGACCAGCAGTTGGCGTAATGGCTATGTCACTGGACTCCCATGTAGTCGACTGTGGTTCGCATCCCAGACCCGGTGGCTTAAAACTCACACTGGGCACGTGTGCATGTGTGCCCAAGATCCCGAGAGGAGAATGGAGAAGAAGGAATTGCGGCGTGACCATCCCCCCTGGGAGATGATTTCTCGCTTTCTGTCTCTATGGCTCTCTCTGTCTGTCTGGCGAGTGCACGAGCCCTATAGCGAAAACCTCTCAAAAAAAAAAAAAAAGAGTCATTATTTCTGATTCTAACCCAATAGGAATTATTTAATACTAATATCTCAAGTGTATGGGACATAAATGGATAGTGATAATTTTTTAGTGACTGGAACCAGGGAATGGTGAGTCTGTATATAGACAGATGTCAAAGATCAGCAAGGTTTTTATTTGCCACCAGGAAAATCAAGGATGAAGGAACAGATTATGTTCATATGTATATCTTCACTACGATCTTGAACAGAGACTATTAAATGACTACCAGTCAGCAATGAAAGTTTATTAACTGAAAGCAAGTATATTACTGATCATTATTTTAGTTTATATCACAGTATAAAGACATCGAGAAACAGAAATAATTTTCATCTTGGGACAAACTTAGGCTTTATATTACTATCGAATATTCTACAAAATGGGGTTCTATTTTAAAATCTTCCTATACAGCTATCATGGATTCTCAATTTGACAATTTCTTCTTGACTAAAACGTGCCATATTTAATTTTTTCATGTTTTTTCTTTATTATTTAGAATTTTATTTATTATTGTTATTATTTTAATTTTACAAGAAAGCAATGGGGTTGGGAGGTGAGAAAGCAAGCCGTCACGTCTGGGACTCAAACTGCAGTTGGCCAGGTGGGAGTCCAGCATCTTAACCACCATGCCACCTGCTGGCCCCTTTTAGGTTTTTCTAATGACGGATTTATATTGAGAATGCTTTTGATCAGTTATCCCAAAAACAAGATGGCTAAATAATATTATTTAGTACTCTTTGCTTGCATGTAAACAACAAACTCTTTGGAGGACCCACCAATCATGATTGAACACATTCTGAGGCATTCTGAGCATCAAGGCAAATGACAATACTGTTTGAGATGTTCTGGGCCAATTTCAAGACGAAACTGTAAATACCAGTTTTACATGCTCTAAAAGTGTGAGTTCACATTTTTCTCAGCCTTCTGGGTCACTGATTGGGGCATTTGGTGCCCCAGTACTAACTGGCAGCATGGCATACCTGCAGTGCACCTTACAATATTAAAGCAAGGTTTTTATTCTAAAACAGAATAAAACTGTTCAATAAAAAAAAAAATATTATCTTCAAGTTAGAAGATAGAAGATAGATGATAAAAACAAGGCTTTTAATTATTATTATTATTATTACTACTATAGGAGCTGGGCCTTGAAACCACCTGTGTCTGGGAAAACAAAGAGGAAAGAGAGGATGGCCTTGAGAGAGAAGGGACCCTGCTCATAGCAATGTGATGTCAACAAGTTTCCATGTGGCTGTGCAGATGAACAGGTAACACTCCCCTCCTCCTCCCACTTTCCTTAACTTCTTTCCCTTGAAAAATCCTCTGTCCCAGTCTGAGGCTTGAAAGATGCTCTTTGAACATTAGTTCACCATCTTCCCAGATCACTGGTTTCCAGAATACAACTATCTTTCCTCTCCAAACATTTCCCTCTCAATTATTGACCTTTCAAGAAGTGGTCAGCCAAACTTGGGAGCGGTCACTAGACTGGAACTGTATTCAGTCTAGTTAACATTCTCTTATGGATGAATGGCAGACTCCATGTGTAAGGACAGAGAAGAAGCTCACAAACTTGCAAATCTTATAGTTTCTGGACTACACTAGGGCACCCACAAGTAGCATGCCAAGGCTTAAATTACTATATATGACATTTGTGCCCAACAAAGACACATTCACAGTCCTTTTTATTTATACGCCTGTTTCAAAATAGCTTCTTTTCACTGAGCTAAATCATTTCATTTATGTCCTTTACATATATTACTTCATTTAGTCTTTCTATAACCACAACCTATAAGGTAGTACGTTTAGAGCAATAACATAAATTTCCAGAAATTAGTATGTGGCATCTCTCAGATTGAACCCCATAGTATAACTACTATATCAGTTATAAATGCTTACTATTTATAATAAATAAAATGCTGTTTGCAGATGATTAATATTGATCAGGATAGTTAATATTCATTTAAAGCAGCCATTTAACTGTAGAATTGAAAGGGTTTTGATAAATATATTACATCTATATAAACCAAATCATTATTTACATGCATAAAATAATTGCATATATCTTATTTTTCTGTTTATCTATCTACTTACCTATCATCTATCTATCTTATCAATCTCTACCTACCTATTACTTACCTCTCTATCTTTCTTTCTTACACCAGGGTAAATTTCCTTGTGTACTTAATCCTTGTAGAGTTGAACTCCTTACCTTCAGCCCCAAAGAAATATTTCTTCTAATTGACAGCATTACAGTTTAATTTTGCCTGTTTTGGAGCTTCGTATTAGTTGAATTACATAATACATTGTTTTGTATGTCAAACTTCTTTCGTTCAGGACCTGGCCTCTTTCATTCAGGATTGTGTTTCTTGAGACTCACTTATGTTGCTACATGCATCTTTATTGTTGCTGAATATATTCTTGTGCATATACCACAATTTGCACATTTTTCTATTGATGGAAATTTGGATTGCTTCCAATTTGGGTTCATTATGAAGAATTCTACTTCGGATATCCTTGTGCAATTCTTTTGTAACGTGAATCTTAGGGAAATTCCAAGGAGTAGAATCGCTAACTTATAGGGTATTCCTTTAGTTATAAAAGACACTGCCAATCTGTTTTCCAAAGATATCATTTTATATTACAATCAATAACGTAAGAGAGCTCCATTTGCTAGGTTTGTGACATATATCAAATTAATTTTTGTGATGTAGAATTGAGGTAAATTTTTTTCCATGTGATTCTTCAGTTGTTCCAGCACCATTTGTTGAAAAGACTGCTTATTGCACATTGAATTACTTCATGGTCTTTGCTAAAAATTAATTCACTGTATATAAGTGCATCTATTGTATTTCTAGATTCCATGACTTATTTACCTATCTTTATGCTAAGACCACATTGTCCACATTGTCCTCATTATAAGAACTTTATGATACGTTATGAATTGAGGCAGTAAAAGATTTTCAGCGAAGCTGGTTTTTAAAACTGTTTTCACTATTATAGAGCCTTTGTCCTACCATATAAATACTAGAATTATCTTTTAAATTTCCACAAAATTTCTGTTTATATTTTGACTGGAATTTCTGGAACAAAGAAATGGGTTATTATCTCTTGACGATAACAGGTATAGTCTCCCCAAACTGGACTGGTGAGAAATGTGTTCATTTTGGAATGTTCACTTTAGAAGGTAAGTGATATATGTGATTGAATGTATAAAAGAAATTAAAATTAAATTAAATTAAAAAAGAAAGTACCGACATCGTAATAATACTGAGTCTTCAACTCTGTAAACAATACTTTTTTTCAAACATGTGTCTTATTTCATTTCTCTTAGTAATATTTTATACTTTTGGAGAAAGCAGTAGTCTTGTACACATGTTAGTAAGGTGATTATGTCTCTGAGGGTACATGTGGTAGCATTACCATAAAGCAAGATGCTCTGAGAGGCTGACTCATATTTGAAAGTTTACATCTAAAAACCTCCCTAAGTATACCAGGCACGTGAGTGCCCATGACTCGAGCTGGCTAAGGCTGGCGGAAGATTGAGGTGTTAAGGTCTGTTGGGGGTCTTTGTTTCTCTCTCGATCTCTCTTGCTCGTGAAAGAAATAAAAAGAAAAAGATGATTATGTTTTTTATATCACCTTAAATATACTCTGATCTTAACAATTTTCGATTACTTGTTGCTAACATTTGAAAATACAATTAATTTTTAAAATTTTGATCTTAAGACTTATGATTTGGGACCAGCAGATGGTGTAATGGTTACATCACTGGACACCCACATGGTTGACTGTGGTTCAAGTTCCAGATCTGGTGTCTTGAAACTCACACCAGTTGCATGTGCATGCATGCCCAAAAGCTGTAGAGGAGACTGGAAGAGAAGGGATTGTGGCATGGATATGCCCCTGGGAGGTGATTTCTCACTTTTGTCTCTCTGGTGGGCCCAAGCACCTTATAGCAAAAGCTCTCTCAAAACAAACAAACAAAAAAGACATGACTTTATAAAGATCATCTATAATTTGTAGTAGATTTTTGTAAATGCATTAGAATTTTTAAAAACAGTAATATTATCTGTGATTGAAGACAGGTTTGCTTCTTCCTTTCATGTATCTATGCTTGTTTATTTATTTATTTATTGTTGCCTTTGACTTTTTTGGGACATCTAGTACAATGCTGAATAATTTTGATACATGTAGTCATTGTTGAGTTTTTACTCATTTGGGGGAAGTATAATAGTCAATATTTAATTATTAAGAATGATATTAGCTTTAGGTAGTAATGTTATTTTAATATATATCTTCTGTTGGATTGAGAGATATCCATTCTAACATTTGTCATTGAAAGTTTAAATGGATATTGAATCTTTCCAAGTAGTTTTTTCCTGCAGCTATTTTGATATGTGACTGTCTACTGATCATCTTATCTTCAATGACTCTTTCCTCTATCATCCCTATTCTGCTATTGAGCCTATCCAATGCATTTTAATTTCAGGTATTGTATTTTCAGTTTCCACTTTTTAAGAATGATTTCTGTATCTTTGCCCAGAACATTTAATGTGAGTTCAACTTTCATTCATTTAATGTGTGTTCAACAGTACCATGTGAAACAAAGTTACATTAACTTTAACTGCTTTAACTTCTTTGATTTAAAAGAGCCACTGTTTAAATTTTATTTTAGTTCTCAACAGTATTGCTAATCTGTTTTGCGTCTGCTTTATTCATACATACCTAAGGAGTGAACCTGAGATTGGCGCAGATTAAAATATAGAGATAAGGAATCCCTCCTTTTTAGTCCTCTTCTCGCTAGAATTCTCCCCCCAACACACTGCTCTTTGTGGGGCTCCTTTTCCAAATCCTTTCGTCAGATACATAGGATTTTTCTAGAACTTTTAGCTTCACAGTCACTGCTATACTATGCATCTATGTAAAAGTAATAGGAAACTTACCATTCCACCCAGTATAGGTTGCTTTTAAAAGTTTCGATTTCCTTTCACAAGCCATTTACTTTTGTTCATATTTCAGAATCAGCAGGGGTTGATTTTGTATTTTGTCTAGAGTTGTTTGTTTGTTTGTTTTTTGTTTTTTCTCCTAGAGTTTTTCATTGTAATTAGTAAGGAAAAAATGTTGTTTTGGGTGTTTCTCACCATGGCAAAAGCAAAACTTTGTACTGACACAATTACTTGAAATGTTTTTATTGGTCTTAATTTTGGAGGATTTATTTTAAGGGAGTAAAATCTTCTAGGTTAATAAGCATTTTTTTGGGAAAATGTTAAAGATGTTATCCCATTATCTAGTGATCTGTACATTTTGGGATGAAAAGGCAGCTTTCATTCCATTACTGACTGTTGATTTCTGCTTAAATCCTAACTTCCTCATGCCTCTGATTTAGAGAATGTCCTTGGGGATGAATGCACATAAAGTCAATATCACCCATATATACAGAGATAAAGGATTCATGTTGTCAGTTCTTGCTTTTTATTTGTGGTCAATCATGACCAGATTGGTTTATATGTACATATGGAGTTACATAATAAACTTGGTTAACATGGTGCATTTGACCCTAATTTTATACCAAATAAAATATACAGTTAAAATTATATGCTATTTTCTATTATTGATACATGGACAAAGCCAATTAGAAAAAAATAAACAAAAGTTCATTATATCTTGTGTTACAGAAAAAATATAAAGTTTGGATTTGACAAAATGTATTTTGCTCGGGGCTGGTAGATGGCATGGTGGTTAAGGGCACTGGACTCCCATGGCTGACAATGGTTTGAATTCTGGACCTGACAGCTTGCTTTCTCATTTCCTCTCTCTCTCTCTCTCTCTCTTGCTCTGTTCCTCTCTGGTCAAATTAAAAAATAAATAAATAAAATTAAATAAAGTAATTCTTTAAAAAACGTGTTTTGCCTTGGATCTTTAAAAACTAGTAAAATGACTTTTGAGGAATCACTTCAAGATTTTCAAATAAATACATCCTCTTATCCTCTAAAAAAGTTAAAACTTTAATCTTTGTTCACATGGGAACAATTCAATTATTAACAGTATTTCGTGAATATATACTATGTATATCAAACACTGATTAGGTACTAGAGCTAAAGTAATGAAGAAAATGCTGATATTTTTAGTTAGCAATGAACCAAATTAACTTTTAACCTTAAGTTTAGTACAGTGAGAACATGCATTTATTTACATTTTTGGAAAGGAATCATACATTATGTATCAAGAATCCTTTCTAAAAATATATTTTGACAAAGCAATGCTATTTCTGTAGTTTTAGAATGACTAAATTAAATAAAAAATTTACTAACAACAGTAAAACAAGAAAGAACTCACATTTTCATAGTAGAGTTATGATTAGTAAAAAAAGTTATGACTGTGAAAATAATCTAAGGCCATTAAAATATTCTTTATAAAGGATGTTAAATGATGTGGGAAAATGCTCAGGATATAGTGATAATTATATGATTAGAAAAAAGCAAAATAGGATGCATAGTTTGAGCTCAGTGATGCAAACAATATGTACAGAAGGTGGAAAATATACCAAAATCTTAACAGTATTCATTTCTCAGTGGTAAAATTATTGATATTTTGATATTATTTCTTTTTTTAAAATTTAGAACTAGCAAATGGCATAATGGTTACGTTGCTGGACTTCTACATGATCAACTGCGGTTTTAGTCCCAGTCCCAGTATTGAAATTCATGTCAGGTGTGTGCATGTGTGCCCAAAATCCTGAGAGAAGAATGGAGGGGAAGGGACTGTTGCATGGCCATCTCCCCAGGTGGTAAATTTCTCACTTTCTGTTTCTCTATCTCTTTCTGTGTCTCTGGTGAGTACATATGACATATAGCAAAAAATTTATCTTAAAAAATGATTGAGGCATTGCTATTATTCACAATTTTTACTCATAATGTATTTTTTTGTATAATAGATTTTTCTTTTCATTTTCCTTTTGAATCTTTTTTTAAAAGTAATTTTAGAGAAAAATTTTTTACTATAGTGCAGGTGTGCTTACCAGAGAGACATAGAAACTGAGAAACCACCCCAGAGGGAGGATTGTCATGCCACAATCCCTCCTCCTCCTTGGGATTTTAGGCACACATGCACATGTGCCCAAAATGAGTTTTAAGCTGCTGGGTCTGGGACTAGAACCACAGTCACCCATGTGGGTGTTCAGTGACATAACCATTATGACAACAGGTAGTTGCCCCTTTTGAATTATTTTAATGTTATGTAATTTACTCCTTTACGATAAGTTAAATAAAAGTAACTACTTGAACATATTAGTTATTTCAATAAAAGTGAAGCTTCCTGATTTAGAGGCCAATACTGTCTTTCATGTTGTGTTGAAAAGCCAAATTCAAATCTGTGTTTATTTCACAAAAATTGCATTAGAAAACTTGACTGGTCTGAGGTATAGTTATTGAATGCATAAAAATAATAATTATTATAATAAAAAATAAATTTTAAAAAATTGCCCAAAAAAGATAAATAGTAAATATTTTTAAATGGGACAAATTCTTATAAGAAACAAGCAAAACAAAGTAGCTGTAGTAAAAATCAAATGAAACAAAAAGAATGGAATAAAAGAGTAAATTGGAGCCAAGTGAATCATTCTATACGGCAGAATATACAATATATCATGACAGTTTAATAACATAGCATGAAAACGAGCAAGAAAAAAAACCCTGTAAATCAAAGCAACCACTGCAAGAAACTCTAACGTAACTATTTTAGCTCTTAATACAGAAATAAATAGTAATAACAAAAATACAAACAGAATTTGAATAATATACTTCATAAAGTCTAATATTTTAACCCTGTATCCTATGGAGAATTAATTTTCTTTTCAAGAATTCTGGAATCATTTTCAAAAATCATATGTATATTGTACTACAAGGAAAACTGCATTATATTCAAGTAAATAGAAATTCAGGAAGTCATAGTCTTGTAAATATGACACAGTTACACATAAAGCCAGTGAGTGTGATGACTAAAGGGTTCAACCATGTTATAGTTCCCAGAAACAGCAACCAAGATGGCTCTTGCCCAAAGACAATGCTTTGAGCAGCTTACTAAGAAGAAAAGAGTTACAGGTAACTGGACATTTTATTTGGCACATAAATTATAATTATTTCAGACCATGGAAGAAAGAATATAATATTGAATCAGCTCAGTAATGTTGATGTAGATGAGTTGAGCAAAGTCTCAAAATTCAACATACTAGTTCAAGGAGTCAAAGGTGACACCAATAGTTTGATCAAATGATTGACTGGGACCGGACCTGAGCTGAGGACTACATTAAATGAGGTTAAGATATCAGTGAAGAAGGGAATCTTGGGGAACCAGCAGTTAGCGTAATGGCTATGTCGCTGGACTTCCATGTAGTCGACCGCAGTTCACGTCCTGGACCCGGGGGCTTAAAACTCATGCCGGGCGTGTGTGCATGCGTGTCCAAGATCCTGAGAGGAGAATGGAGGAGAAGGGATTGCAGCGTGACCATCTCCCCTAGGGGGTGATTTCTCGCTTTCTGTCTCTATGTCTCTCTCTGTCTGGTGAGCGCACGCGCCCTATAGCAAAAACCTCTCTAAAAAAAAAAAAAAAAAAAAAAAGAGAGAGAAGGGATCTTAAGGTTTATGGATATACAAATTTTGGCATGAACTTATAAATGTTGGAAGGGCCCAGAGGAGACTTCCCTCACGAAAGCATTGAGAAAAACAGTGATATAAAAAGTACTAACAATTGTGTAAAGTTGTGCAGAGGTTGTTCTCTGCAGTGAGAAATGCCTTCATGATAACAGATTCTATGATTTCAGTGGGAATTATGGAATCTCAGAGTGACAGAAGCTAGAGGACAGGGATTAATCATCTGCGGAAGGGTGGACATGTTTATGTAAATGGCAGCAACTCCACAGAAGCAACACAATGATATGACCCTCAAACTTGTCAGATGAAGATGTCTGACTTGAAGTAATCATAACTGAGAAGGCTTCTTATCAAATGCCCAGATTTGATTCAATGCACAGACCCAGAATCCTGTGAATGAAGAAAACAGGATGGAAAACTCTGTGGAAAGAGCATGGAAACAATGCCATAGTATGCACTGAACCTTCCTTTTATAGCCACCAATAGGATAATTTTGCATTAAGGAGAAAAAATAAATACACACACATGCACACAGATTTGTGGGTATTACTAAATACTGATTCTAAATTGACATTAATTCCGAAGGACTCAAATTCCTACAGTGGTCCATTAGTCAGAGTGTTAGCTTATAAAAGTCTGGTGTTTAGGTCTACGTTTTCCTCACAATAAATAAATTGGATCCTAAGGCCTACTCTGAAATACCTACTCAGTAACTAGCAGAATCCCCAAATGATTTTCTGTCACATGCAGTGAAGGTTATCTTTTTGTTTAATTTAGAAGTATATTCTGTTTAATCCACAAGCTTTGTATAACTTTAGTTAAAAACTTAAAAAACAAAAACAGTGAAATCAAACACTATATTTCAAAGCTTGAGTCCTTCCAGTGAAGGCTATTTTAAGGAAGTACCAGCAAGCCTCTGGAGAAACCTATCTTCATAAAAGCAGTAAATCAAAGGCAGGCCTGTATACCTGGTTGAACCGCAAATTACTGGATGATGTAGGAGTGGTGATTCTTCTCAGATTCTCACTTAACTTGCCTATTTGGCCTATGCAAAAGACAAATGGATGTTACATGACAGTAAACAACTGTAAATTTAATCAGGTGGTGACTCCAATAATATCAATTGGGTTTCTTTAGGGGGAATAAATCCGTGCAGCTTTTTACTGTCTGGTATGCACTATTACTCTGATAAATTACTTTGTCTATGTGTCACTTAGAAAAACAATTCCAGAAGTAGTTCCTTTTCTTCTGACAGACACCACAGCACCTTTTCACTATTTAACTCAAAGCTACACAAAACTTTCTCTGACATAATGTTGTCACAGGAATGTTTATCATTTTGCCATCTGACAGAATGTCATAGTGTTCTGCTAGTGACTGTTGATATAATGCTAATTGTTTTTGATAGGAAGGTTATAATGAATGAATTGATGATTGTTAAGATTTTATATCTACCTATATATGACTTGTTATCTGTAGTAGCCCAGTCCATATATTTTAGGCATGTATTCCCAGTAGTGCAAAGTGAAGGTCAAGTGATTATACCTTGTACAATCTGCCACCAAGGAAATGGCATAATGATGGAGTGTTTCTTGAACCACCTACCATATTGGAAGGTTGCCATTTTTGAGCAAGTGATTAAAAAAAAAACAAAGAGAGAGAGAGAAGGCTTTGTAATGAGTTCAGGATTCAAAGGCAAGCTACTCTGCTACTTGGGCTTCATGATGCAATAGATCCAAACATTGTCAAAATGTCTATCCCTCAACACTTATTATTTAATTATTTATTTTAATAATATCCATCTGACAAATATGAGATGATAGTTCATTTTGATTTTGATTTGTAGTTCCCTAATGTTAGTTTTGTTGAGCATCTTTTCATATGCTTGTTTACCATTTATATGTCTTCTTTAGGAAAATTTTTACTCAGCTCCTTTTCCATTTTTAAATTATCCTTTATGTGTCTTTTTATGCTGTTGTAAATGGGATTTAATTTTTTATGGCCATTGGCTTTACTTCTTTTTAATATTTATTTTATGCATCTAATCACTGGATTATTACAGAATATCATATTATTATAACATACAAAATTATTTTTTAGCATGAATGCACTACATAATAGTCTAGTTAAAGATATCATGTTATCAACAGGTAATTTTCCATTACTGTGTATCTTAAATGTTTTGCTTCTTTCTTTTCCCCCTTGATTTCCTTCCTTGCACCTTTCCCCATTTCCTGCCCTCCTTTCACACTGTCTCTAGTGTCTACAACTTTTCTCTATGCTTTCACATCTTTTAGTCCTTCAGTTACTGCCATAGCGTCCAAATATTTGGTACACATTGAGTGGTATCATGCCCCCCCTTCACAGTCTGGCTTGCTTGGCTTAGAAGTAAATCTTCCGTATCTGTCCACTTTCTATCAAATGCTTGTCTTGTTTTTTTTATTATTGAGTAGTATTCCATAGTGTATATATGCCACACTTTTTCAAGGCATTCATCTGCTCCTGGACATTCGGGTTGGTTCCATGTCTTAGCAATTGTGATTAATGCTACAATAAACATGGATGTGTGGAAACCTTTGTATACCGACAATACAGTCATTACAAAAATAGTGGTGGAAATTCCTCAAAGAATTAAAAATAGCCTCTCTCTCTCTAGTGAAAGAAGTATACAATAAAAAAATTAAACATAGAACTACCATAAGATCCAACATATCTACTTCTGGGCATATATCCAAAAGAATGAAATCCAGACCAGGAAGAAATATCTGCATTTCCATGTTCATTGCAGCAATTTGTATAGCAGTTAGGATATGGAAACAATGTAAATGTCCATGGATGGATGAATAGATAAAGACAACTTAGTATATGCTCAGAACAGAATATTATTCAGCTTTATAAAATAAGAGAATTTTGTATTTGCAACAGTATGGTTGAACCCAACAGCATTGCAGTAAATGAAGTAAGCCAAACAGCAAGATTTATGTATCATTTGATCTGGTTCATTTCATATATGAAATTTAAAATAGTCAGACTCATAGAAGCAGAGGAGAAGAGTGGTTTCCAGGTGCCAGGAAAGCAAGATATAGGCAGGTGATTATTAAAGGGCACAAAAATTTAATTTGCAATATAAGTCATTTATTTAAACCTACTGAATAGCATCATTTCTATAGCTAATAGTAACACAATGTACACTTAAATATTTGCTGAAAGTGGTACCAGCAAGTAGCTTAGTGTTTAAGGTGCTCGTCTTCCACACGATCAACCATGGTTCATATCTCGGAGCTGGAGACTTGAAACTCATGACAGGTGTGTGTGTGCGAGTGTGCACAAAATCCTGAGAGGAGAATGAAGAGAAGAGATTGCAGTATAGCCAGCCCCCGCCGGAGGGGGGGCAATTTCTCATTTTCTGTCTCTCTATCTGTCTCCCCATTCACTCTATTGCAAAATTCTCTTAACAACAACAACAAAAATTGCTGAGAGCAGATTTTATGTTAAGTGTCCCTCCCCAAAAATAAAACACAACAATGCAAAATGAAAACAATAATAAGTAATAATAAAGGGGGTGGGAGGAAACTTTGGGAGGTGAGAGGCATGTTTGTGGCCTTGATGAGGGTGATACTCACACCATTGCATAAGTTAGCTCCAAACTCATTAAGATGTATATATTAAATCCATGCAACATTTAATATGTCAGCCATACCACAACAAAAATTTTTAAGGAAAAATAATGTCTTTCCCTCACCAAGGGTGACTTTGCTATAGTCCCTACTGCACGTCTGTGGTGAGCCCTTAATATGGTGTCACTACCTGGTGTGGGGGCGGTCAGTCAACTACCTGCCAATAGGCTGGGTGCAATGAGTCCTTTCTCTCTTGGAGAGGGAGATCATTTATCTTCACTGGAATAATCACTTGAGATTCTACCAAAAATGATGCCTTCAGCGCTCCTATTTGTATACTAACTGTATTTCTTACTTACCTCCATATTATCCCACATCATATTGCTTTTACTAAAGAACTTACTTTATGTCAAAACAAGGAAATTGGTTCATTTCAAGGGATTAATTTTATTTTGTATATGCCCCATCATCCAAGTCCATCTGTTAGAATGGTGGGATGGCTTCCTTGCAAACTCTTTTTAGCAGATGACATGTTTCAGGACTGAAATCATATCCTGTATGGTGTCTATGTGTTCCAACCCAGCAACAAATACATGGTACTATTTCTCCAATATCCAGAATACTGGGGCTGAAAGAATCAAGAAATAGATATAGGGAATATTTTTATATTAATTTTAATACCTCAATTAAAAAAAAACAACTATGTTTATCCACTCAGCTTTCAGTTTGGTTAGTATAATGATCTTATTTCTCAACAGAAGATTTTGTCCACCCCAGGACAAAATAATTGCTTCAGAAAACCCAAAGTTGAAACAGACATCTGCATACTTTGAAATGTCCATGCTAGTGACACAACAGAGAAGAAAATGAAAGGAAAGAAGAAAGAAAGAAAGAAGAAAACAAAGAAAGAGGAAGAAAGAAAAAGAAAGAAGAGAAAGAGAGAGAGAGAAAGAAAGAAAGGAAAGAGCAGGAAGAAAAGAGAAAGAGTAAGAAAGAAAGGAAAAGTGTATAGAGAGTTGGAAGACTACTATATTGGATGCGGGTTTGATCTCCAACATCAATAGGAAAAGGGTTAGCTGCCACAAAATGAAAAGAGGAAGAACCATGTAAGGAGTGCCTTATAGTACTTTAGTGTCTGGTAGTAAAATTAATGAAAAATTATACTACACCACAAAAGGCACTGATTTTAATGACTTGGGCACTTCAAGGATGAAGCTTTAGCTTAAGTCATCAAGTAAAGGATTCTTATTAAGCTGTGGGGATGGCTGTGGGAAGAGACAAATGGAATGGAAAGAAGATATTAATATTCATCATAACCTTACAGTCAGTTGGAATAATGAAGATTTAGCTTTTATGCATATCTCCTTACTTGTTATGCATACATTTGTATATTTTAACTGATATTTCCCCCCTCTTTATCTCTTACTGCTTTATTTAAGGTACATTGAAGTGATTAATATTATAATTTAATCCTTGGGTTATAGAATATCAAGGCAATTGATAGAACTAACAAAAGGAAGTATACTCTGAGAACGATATTATTAATAATAGGTCTACCTGTTATCCTACTTTTTGAGAAAGGATACGATTTTCTTTTCAGGACGAGTTACATCATGATATCATTAAAATTATTTGGAAGTTAAGTGTGGGTAGAAGTATGTTTATGGATGCTCGAGTAGACAAAGGGGTAAAAGGGTAGACATTCCACATATGGTTTCCGACTACTGAGCTCCATTTATTCCTCTACTTTCTTTTGTATTGCAAAGAGCTAGAAGCTAGAAAACCATTCTAAGACAGTCTAAGCAGCTGGATTATGATTAAGTTTCTCCAATGAGGGCCACAGCTAAAGGGTGGAAGAAGTAAGAAGTTACCTCGTCCCATGAAAAGTGGCAGGCAACTCAAGGTGACTAAGGGCAATGTGAAACCCTATCAGCTTCATCAGATGCAGTCATGGCTCCTACACAGGCACAGCAGCAGTGTCTCCATTGACACAACAATAATGATAGTTTCAATAACTTCAGTAGCGGCAGCAGCAGCACTAACAGTAGTAGCAGCAGCAGCACTAGCGTTAGCCATGGTAAGGGCTGCAGCCACAGGGCTGGCTCTGGCCCTGCAGCAGCAGCAGGACCTTCAGCAGCTCAGGAATGAAGTGTGCGCTCCTGAGCTCCAGACAGTGGTGACAGCAACTTCCTGATATTTGGGAAGACTTCCAGTCTTTCCTACATCTAATTTTCTGTTTCCTGTTTCATCCTTTGTCCTTTTCTGTTCTTCAAATTACCGTATCACCTTTTACTTTCAGCCACTAGATTTGATATCAGAATATCTGGAGCAAATCCAGTCTCTTTGACTGAACATTAATTGAAATTTAGTTTCTAACTATAAGGGAGGATAAGGATAATAAAGAAGAGAGGAAGATTTGTAGTAGCAGGGAAAGAAAAAACTTAAAGAGCTAATCAAATTCTTCAGAAGACTAGACTTTCTTTTTACAGCAAAATAATCTTTATCGATCATCTGGTTGCAGAAACAGAGCTCTAGACACACAGCAGATGGACTTAGAGTAAGATAATAATACTGAGTTTGTTCTTGAGCATAGTAGTAAGTAAAAGTCTTCTGATTTTGTTAATGTTCAGAAAAAGGGCTTTCAAGAAGCCAAGAATTTTTGGGAAAAAAAAATTCCTTAGGCGAGAAAGTTCTGGAAAAAAGGTAGAAAACCAGGGTGCAAAAAAGAAAAGGAGCCAAGTGAAGTTAGTTCTTTGACAAAGTGACAAATGGGCTAGACAAAATAGTTCTCTGCCCCCCCAACAGTACATCTGTTTAATATTCAACCTTAGATTCTCTCTTCTTTCACATCAACGTGTCATTTACCCCACTTGTGCCATAGAATCCTTCCACCATTTCCACTATCACACATTTTCAGGAAAATCTATAATACAAGGGACTTCAAAAAATTCATGGAAAAAATGGAATTAAATTAAAGTTTATTTTAGTGCAATTTTTAAAAAATTATGCACAGTTTTTTATAACAGTTTTTGACTTCCAGTCTTTCCTACATCTAATTTTCTGTTTCCTGTTTCATCCTTTGTCCTTTTCTGTTCTTCAAATTACCGTATCACCTTTACTTTCAGCCACTAGATTTGATATCAGAATATCTGGAGCAAATCCAGTCTCTTTGACTGAACATTAATTGAAATTTAGTTTCTAACTATAAGGGAGGATAAGGATAATAAAGAAGAGAGGAGGATTTGTAGTAACAGGGAAAGAAAAAACTTAAAGAGCTAATCAAATTCTTCAGAAGACTAGACTTTCTTTTTACAGCAAAATAATCTTTATCGATCATCTGGTTGCAGAAACAGAGCTCTAGACACACAGCAGATGGACTTAGAGTAAGATAATAATACTGAGTTTGTTCTTGAGCATAGTAGTAAGTAAAAGTCTTCTGATTTTGTTAATGTTCAGAAAAAGGGCTTTCAAGAAGCCAAGAATTTTTGGGAAAAAAAAATTCCTTAGGCGAGAAAGTTCTGGAAAAAAGGTAGAAAACCAGGGTGCAAAAAAGAAAAGGAGCCAAGTGAAGTTAGTTCTTTGACAAAGTGACAAATGGGCTAGACAAAATAGTTCTCTGCCCCCCCAACAGTACATCTGTTTAATATTCAACCTTAGATTCTCTCTTCTTTCACATCAACGTGTCATTTACCCCACTTGTACCATAGAATCCTTCCACCATTTCCACTATCACACATTTTCAGGAAAATCTATAATACAAGGGACTTCAAAAAATTCATGGAAAAAATGGAATTAAATTAAAGTTTATTTTAGTGCAATTTTTAAAAAATTATGCACAGTTTTTTATGGAAGTTTTTTTGTTTGTTTGTTTGTTAGTTTGTTTTTTTTTTTGCTATAGGGTGTGTGTGCTCACCAGAAAGCCAGAGAGACAGAGAGACAGAAAGTGAGAAATCACCCCCCCCGGGGGGCATGGCCATGCTGCAATCCCTTCTCCATTCTCCTCTCGCGATCTTGGGCACACACATACACACACGCCCGGCATGAGCATAACACAGTTTTTTATAAACTTTCTGAAAACTCTTCATAACTATTGAGTAGAACTAAATAGTGGCTTGGGAAAATCAAGAAACAAGTGATATAAACACACTTGGGTTGATAGTTGCAGTAAGAAAAAAATACCGTCACATCAGCCTTTGCCCTGGTGGTTAAAGTAGCTAGATCTCATATGGCCAAGAGCATGATTCCAACCTGGAGGCTTGAAAAACATAACAGGCACATGTGAATGCATTTCCAAAATCCTGAAAGCTTCTAGAAATGAAGGAGAAATGAAAGGGATTGCAGCATGACCATTCCTCCTAGGGGATGTTTAAGGTTTCCTTCTTTCTCTCATTCTCTCTCTCTCTCCAGTGAGTACACATGCTCTCTGATAATATTAGGGGATTAAAAAAGTAAAAAGATCAGCCTCAAGAAGGCATAATGTTAAAGAGGGCATAATGTGAAAGAGATTCTGTATTCAAAGTAAACAGAAACTCAGAACAGGAGGTATCTGGAAGAACCATAAGTACCACTAGAAAACTCATAGACATTAGGAGAGATAATAAAGTTCTCACTGTGCTTGAGAAATGGAGATTCAAGCTAATTTTATTTCAGTCTTAATTAACAAACATAGAAGATGCTGAAACATAGATCTCATTTTAAAATAATTATTTGAATAAAAGAATAAAAATCTTTACCATTTATTTTATAAATGATAAAAATGGTAATTACCCTACCAACATTCAGTTACATGTTTCCCAACTCTTTATTCATATGATGCAAAGGTGGTATTACAGATAATTCCATATGGAGAGGTGAATAAGAAAGAAAAGAATCATTTCGAGATGGAAGAACTGGACAAACATTACCTCGGCCAGGTGACCAAAGTTGACACAAAAGTGGTGAGTCATGCTTACCCTATATACAGTGTGATAAAAAATGGCGACTTTTCTCTGTAGACTTCCCCTACAAAACACATCACCCTAGTATACTCGTGATAAAAACATTAATTAAAGGACATTCTACAAAACAGCTCACCAGAACCCCTCAAAATTGTCAAGATATTAAAAACAAAGAAGGACTGAAAAACTGTCACAGCCCAGAAAAATCTAAGGAGACATGACACTAAATACAATGTAAGATCCTAGATGGGATTTTGGAAAATAATTTAGGTTAAAAAAGACAAGCATAGGGGCCAGCAGGTGGCATGGTGGTTGGGGGCGCTGGACTCCCATGTGGTCAACCATGGTTTGAGTCCCAGACCTGGTGGCTTGCTTTCTCACTCCACCTCCTTCTCTCTCTCTGTGTCTCTCTCTGGTCAAATTTAAATAAATAAACTTCAATAAAATAATAATTAAATAATTCTTTTTTAAAAAAAGAAAAGTGTAAAGTTAAGGAAATCTAAGTAAACAATGCAATTTAGTTAATAAAAGTGTATCAGTATTGGTTTAATGACTGTGTCATATATACCATATTCATGTAAGAAGATAATGATAGAGGAAACTGGGTATAAGGTGTATGAGAACCCAAAGAGCTATCTTCTCAGTTTTCCCTTCTATAATTTTTAAGTTTTTATCTATTTATTTCTTCCATGAGAGAGAAAAAGAAACAGCACTTCCAGCAGGGTCTTACACCATGATCTACCACCAGCCTCAGTCAGCAGAGAATCAGGGGCACATGCTAGCCTGGTGTACTTGGTGAGGTCTCTGGATGTGAATCTGGTATCTGGTATCTTCCCCCATGGCTCACTCAGCCTTTCAGAGTGTCACATTTTATTCCTGAACCACCACATGGCCCTCTCAATTTTTCTATTCATCTAAAACCATTCTAAAATTTAAAATAAAATACATATTTTTAAATCTGGGTTGAATTGTTCCACAGAGGAGCAGAGTTTTACAGAGAAATGGAAACGAAATCTTTATTTCCCATACTGAAATTCTGATGTTTCTAAGGATACTAGAAAAGTGGGCCATTCACTAAGACTAGAATTTCTTTGTTTTCTTTTCTTTCAGGTAAGAGACTAGACAGGCACCGGGCAGTGGCACAACAGCAATGCTATGCTCTCCGAAGCTAAACTACATGGGAACATTCTGAGGTTGTGTCTGGAGATCTCCCTGCACATGCCATGCCAGAATGCCCAGGATCTAGGGCTGGCTGAAGCTGGGGGTTGGGGTGGGTCATAGTGTGAAAATCCTGCTGGGAATGCTTATCTCTCAGTCTCTGTCTCTCATTCTCTCTAGCCCTCTTCCATGGAAGAGAGAAATTTAAAAAAAAGAGAGAGAGACTAGAGCCTAGACAGAAGCATATAAAATTAATCAGAGGAAGTATATATTCACTTAAAATATTTCTTCTATCTTTTTTTTGGTTTAACTTTCTTAATATGGCTTGAGTCCTGAAAATAATTGCCTCAAGTATGACTATTTAAGTAACTCATGGTAAATTAGATTATACAGGATGTTCTATGGCTGTGTCCCCATAGTGTGATCACCTACTGTT
>NW_006159904.1:2435181-2472681 GCF_000334495.1 Tupaia belangeri chinensis | reverse complement strand
CTCGGAAATGAAAGCTCATGTGGCAAAGTAATAAGCAAAATAAGCAAAAAGGAACTTAAATCCCTGACTTGTAAAACACTATAGCAGCCGTGAACTTCAGAGAAATAAATGAAAAGGCTTATGAAGAAAAATTTTTAATCTTGTTTAAGCCAAATTGTTTTGAAATTTTCTTTTAGCCAATCTGAGTGTCAATTAATAAACGAGGCATAATATTTCATCGCTTCAGCAATCTTCAGTCCTCCCTGTAAAATGCCAATATCTCATTCACAGAATTGTTGATATTTATTAAATTTTTATTGGTATTATGAAAACTATTCCAAAGCAATATACAAATATAAGTTATTAATAAAAATTATGCAGTAGTTCATACTAGTAATTTATTATAGTATAAATCAGAAAGAACTGGTTATTTAAATATGTTGACTTTTTTGCCTGAAGTACAAATATATTTAAAATGATTTCTGAGTAATTACTGTTAGAACAGTTTAGTATAAACTATGTTACACCAGTTTTTACAGGTAACTGAGATTTTTCAACATTTCCATGAATAGTTTTCACCAACCATTTTCTAAAAGTAAGTTCTGAAACTATGATAAGGTTAATTTTTATATAACTTATATAGAGATATTTCAGAATGCAGTCATGATAAACTTTAGTGACCTTGTTATTGTTCTTTTATGTTAAAGCTGTTGACTCACAATAAATTCCCTTCGACAATTTGGAGCAAGAATTTTTCTTGTAACTTAGAACTCTGGGGTTTCAATGACTGCTTCAAGTGCTTGAGAAGAATCTAAGCTCATCTAGAGGAAAGCCTTAGACTGCCTTAGAGCTATTCAGAGAGGAATTTTATTCTTACCAAAGCAATATTTCCATGGTTGGGTTCCAGTTTTCATTAAACAGGATTTTGTGGCCTGCAAAGCTGGTTGTAAAACACCTGAAGCTCTTAGTAATTAATAAAATGACTCATAGGCATTATTAATATAGTGTTCACCAGCAAAATTAGCTTTCTATTTAATTGCAAAGTAATACCAAAAATGTTGTCCAACTCATTGCATATGTAAGACACTCTGCATTCATATTACACTATGTGCATTGATGCATTCATTTGGAATGTGTGCATGTGAGAGAAGAGGAGGATGACTTTCATTGAGCCATGATCCAACATGACACTCTTTTTAATTAAGGAAATGCTTAAAAAAAAAGTTTAGTTCTTCCCTCCACAAGGAAGAGAGACACAAGAACAGACAGAAGGGAACCCTCAATAGGATTTTCATGTCTTGATCCACCCCCAACCTTACCCAGCCCCATATCAAGGGCATGCTAGGTCTATGAGCACAAAGCTAGAACTTTCCAATATAGATCAGCCTTGTGGAATGTCACTTTCTCACTGTGCCACCATCTTGTGCCAATGAAGGAATGCTTTTATTTGATAATTGTGTGTTTTGTTTAGGCTACACCACTTTGAAAATATTACTTTGTCAAGGATTCATAAGAGAGATTTCTTATTGAATTAAGTGCTATGAAAGTTTTGGTCTTAAGACAAAGCTATGTGTATGTATTAAAACACATAAAATATTGTTTAAATATGCACTTTAATTACGAAAAGAAAATTCAATTGTTCAAATTATTTCTTGGTTCTTAGTTGCCAGGAAATTTAGAATTTAAGTTTGATAATAGTAAGTTGACAAATAATTCATTTTAGGTTTCTAATAGGATTTAATTCACTATTATAAATATTAGGTATCTTTTTGAGGGAATGGGTAATAGAGAGAGAGAGGGAAGGGAAAGGGTAAAAAATAAATTTAATTGACATGAAAATAAAAAGTTATCTGCTGATGATAATGTATATGATAATGTCTTTGTCTTGATAGATATGCACCATATTTGTACTGGAAAAAGCAATGTTGTACCCTTAAAGACATATAGTGATCAAATGTAAGCTTAAAAAAATAGTAATAAAAAATTAAGACTAAAACATTTTGGGACTCCCACATGGCTGAACCAGCCCTGGACCCAGCAGACTGAAACTCAAGCTGGTGTGTGTGCGTGCATGTGTGTGTGTGTGTGTGTGCAGGTGTGCCCAGAATCCAAGAGGGTAATGGAGGAGAAGGGACTGTAGTGTGGCTATCCCCCTTGGGAGGGGCGATTTCTCACTTTCTGTCTCTCTGTCTCTCTTTGTCTTTGTTTTTGCCTGAAAGGTTGTACCTGTATTCCTTTTACAACTATTGTATAATGATCCTCTTTGGATGGTGTAAAACGCTCTTATATGTAATCAATTTATATTCTTTATTTAACTGAGCAGAAAGATGAAAAGAATAAAATAAATATGACTCCTCTAAAAAATACTGACTATAATAGAGGTCCTTACAATGATTTGAGTCAATTTTTAAAGACCCTTTGTATGTTTAATTTGTTATAATAAATGAACAAATGTTGATTTAGTATCAGTAAGCTCCATACTTCATTCAAATTGACTTAATTATTACTTGAAATTTTTAGATGAAGATTTAAGGAGTCATATGTAGGTCAACCTTCTCTTTATATTTTCCCCAATTGTTATTCATATCCTTCATTTTTAAAAAATTATTTTTGCTCTTTAAAGAAAATCTATTTTGTTCAGCCTCTAATCTTTCTCCAAATGCATCATAGAGTGAGTTCTATTGTCAGAATTTTACTAAAAGTCTCTAAAGAAAAGTATTCTTGTTTTATGTATTCACTTTTTAAATTATGCATTGATTTAATAAGTATATACTGAGTATTCATTGGTCATTCAGAATATATGTGATAATAATAAATAGTTCTTATGCTTATGAGTCCACAGGCTGTAAGTTTTATGTCTTATAAAATATTTAATTACTGTAAACAGGTTTTGCTTTAATTTATAACTTAAAAGAAAGGATACATATATCATAGTTTCACAAAATGATCAAGCAAATAGAAGTGTTGTATATTAGTAGGGATGAAATGTTGGTGGGATAATAAATGATATATAATTATTGGGAAGAATTTTTAATCAATGAAAAATCACTTAACTAAAGGCAAATGTTATATTTAGAAATAGAACTTGACAAATTTTCTATGCAGAGTCCCATATACAAGAAGTCAAATTGAAGCACTTAGTTCTTAGATGTCTTTCTTGTTTTTCTGTATTCCTGTTAATGAGTAAAAAAAAGATTGATTGTTGTGAACAAATGTTTATCATGGTATGAAGATGAGCTTCAAAACTACACTTCTCAAGAAGGAGAATCTCTGATATCATGTAAACGTCCTCTGCCCAAAAGACTCTGCCCAACACACTCTGCTTCTCTCTATAACACACCTTCTTTGGGGTTCCAGATAGCCTGTGCCAGGACAGTATACTTACACAGAAGTCTAGAGCCTAAGTGAGCACATATGAATAGACGGATATCAGAAAGCCTAGTGAGAGTTCTGCTTTTCTGTAGATTTGGACACTGGTTTATTTATTTGTTAAATTAAAATAGGAATAGAGTTGTTGCGAAGATCAAGTGATATTGAATGTATAAAGATACTTCGAAAGATTGCAAATAAACAAACAAACAAAAAAAAACTTAAAATGGTGCAGATGTGACAGATGTGACACCATCAGCTCCTAAGAGCCAGCGTCTATATTTTGTGCAGTTTTCCTCTCATCCACCACAGCATCGAGCACAAGACTTACCCCAATGTAAATAAATAATAAGGTTTTGGAGTCAATTAATGACATTCACATAAAAAAATAATTTATCTAGAGACTTAGTTAAGACAGATTACATCTTGATTTATTTTTGTTGTTGTTTTAGGTTTTTTGTTTGTTAGTTTTTTGGAGAGGTTTTTCGCTATAGGGCACGTGCTCTCACCAAAAAGACAGAGAGAGACAGAGAGACTAGAAGCAAGAAATCAGCCCCCTCCCCAGGGGATGGCCATGCCACAATCCCTTCTCCTCCATTCTTCTCTCAGGATCTTGGGCACACATGCACACGCACCCGGCATGAGTTTAAGCCACCAAGTCTGGGACTTGAATTGCAGTCAGCTTCATGGGAGTCCAGGGACATGGCCATTATGCCAACTGCTGGTCCAAGATTACATCTTGTTTTGATCCCATTTGAGCCCTGAGCTCTTAAGAGTTAAGCCAATGTAAATCACTTTCTTTTTCATGCATAGCTTTCTGCTCATCCAATGACTCAAAGACATCGGTCTTCTAGGTCTTCTAGAGTGACCCAAGAATCTATGTGGCTTACAACTTCTATTTTCTCCATCTATCAAAGGCCTCTCCAAAGACTGGACATCAAAGAGGACTTTTTCTATGTGTCAGTCTGATATGGATAGTGATACATATCGCTTCCACAAACTGTAACAAAATGAAACCACCTAACAGAGCTAGCATGTAGCTACTTGTCTGCCAAAACAGCTTAGTTAACACTGATGAATAATTAGAAATACCTATCCTTTGGGAACAACAGATGGCTTAATGGTAAAGTCACTGAATTCCCATTTAGTCAACTGTGGTTCAAGACTCAAACCTGGCAACTTAAAACTCATGATGGACACATGAGCATGTGTGCCCAAAATCCCAAGAGGAGAATGGAGGAGAAGGGATTGTGGTGTGGTCATCCCTTATGAGGGGTGATTTCTTACTTTCTGTCTCTCTGGCTAGTGCACTTGACCTATAGCAAAAATATCTCTCTAAAAAAGAAAAACAAAGGAAGAAAGAAAGAAAATGAAAGAAGAAAGAAAGGAAGAAAGGAAGAAAGGAAGAAAGGAAGAAAGAAAGAAAGAAAGAAAGAAAGAAAGAAAGAAAGAAAGAAAGAAGGAAAGAGGAAAAGAAGAAGGAAGGAGGGAAGGAAGGAAGAAAAAGGAAGACTTACCTTTTAAAAATGGTGTCCATAACAATTCACCAAGTTTTTTGGAAGAAAACATGCAGAGTTGTGAGGGAAACCTCACTCCAATTAATTCTAGTTTATTACAGAATGATTACTTTTAGCTAATCATAGTTCCACTATAACTGTTAGTAAATATTTTCTAGAATCTTAAGAATAGAGAACACAATTTTTAAAACAAAATTTAAATAGGGAAATTAAAAAGTAATAAAATAAACATCCACTTAGCCAGGAGAATAAAAAATAGCAACTCATAAAATTTTATGTGTATTTAAAAGATTTTATGGGAGTACAGATAGTGAAAGAATGTAGGATATTTATATGTCTTGGAATGACAATATAAGTGCCCAGATTTTTATTGTATTAAAAAAAATAAAAATACAGTCCTTGTTAATTTTATTGAGTTAGGATGAAGTAAGAGGAGGCAAAGGTGGAGCACAAAACAAAGCTAACATTCTTGAGCACTTTCTTATTGTATTGTCTGAAAAGTCATGATGAATTTTTGCATGTCATGACTCTTCTGACAACCCAATAGGTACTTCCACATGTGCTAGTTTATGATCAGTGTCATTTTTAAAATGTTATTTTTTTTTTTACAAAAGAAACAAACTTAATCCAGGACTTGAACCCAATTCTGTATGTTTTTTCTATTATGCAATATTTCTTCTCGCTGAAGGATCTAGGGTGACATCGCCAGCCTGAAAAAAGTCGGAGCTGGTATAAATGAATATTTTCAGAGTTTTATAGGCAGCAGTGCTATAACTGTCCAAAAACCAAGGATGTAATCAAATATAAACACCTTGGATATATTGTACTCAGTAAAATTACATAGTAGAAATAAATGTTTGGAAATGAAGACAAATCTTTTTGTTTGTTTGTATTATGATTTATTTTTTAAATTTTAATTTATTTTATACATTCAATCACTATACATTGCTTAGCTTGTAAAGTGAATTTACCTAACATGAATACACTTCACCCCAGTCCAGTTAAAGATACTATACACATCATCATCAACAGATAATCATCCATTTCTGTGTTCCATAAATGCCTTGCCTCTCTATTTTTCTCCTTGATGAAGACAAATATTTACAAAAGAAATGTGATTTTTTTATATATACAGAGGAATAAATGTGTAAATAATGGAAAATCAATGTAAAGAAATTTATAAACACACACAAAGTCTATAAATACTCTGACAATCTCCCTTTTGTAAATGTTAAATGCTTCCTAATTTGCCAATAAAATCCATAAGTAAAAGAAAAGCTTCACAGTAGTACCAAAATGTAACTGTTTCTTTCTGTCAGACATGATAAAATGTGATTCAATTCAAAAGCTAAGGCCAAAATGAGATGTTCTCTCCTTTCATTACAAATTTCTGTGTGAATGGGCCAACTCAGGTTACCTTTTACTTCCCACTTTTCTTAACAACTGTTTGCTGATAGTCCCAGGATACAGAGTTTAGTATAGTCAATTCATTTGAGAATTTAATATATAGAGAATACATAGCTACAACTATTTAAAGATTTCTAGTATCTCGATAGGCATTTGTTCCTGATAGGTATGCACATGTATGGATGTCTACATATATCTGATAGGTAATAATGACATTTCCTGATCATGAACTTAATCATGTTCAAAGTTGTCTCCTGTCTAAAGAACTAAACATTCTTGGCAGCACGAGATCCTTTTAAAGTTCAAAGAGTAGAGCTTGAATCTTCATTTAGCACTATGAAAAATGTTTTCCACAGACAAAGATCTTCTAATACTATACATTCTCATCAAATTTTCTTGAACTTTGGTCCAGATTAAGGTGAGCTTTTTTTTTTTTTTTTTTTTTTTTTTTTGCCACTATTGGCTTTCTGGAACAACCAGTAGAAAAACTATTTTCCTTAGAAACTACACAGACAAATACCCTCATAGGGCCACAGTTACAGGTACAAGGTAAGCTTTGGAATTACTAGTATAATAGACATATTTCTGGTAGATTTTTTTTTAAGAAAAAAACTCATTTATTAGAATTAAAATGCTGAGGGGACCAGCAGTTAGCGTAATATTTATGTCACTGGACTCCCACAAAGACGACCATGGTTTGCATCCAGAACACGGTGGCTTAAAACTCACGCCGGGTGTGTGTGCATGGGTGCCCAGGATCCTGAGAGAAGAATGGAGGAGAAGGGATTGCAACATGGCCATCCCCTCTGGGGGGTGATTTCTCGCTTTCTGTCTCTCTCTGTCTGTCTGGCGAGCGCACGCGCCCTATAGCAAAAACCTCTCAAAAAAATAAGAATTAAAATGCTGAATAATTTATTGCTTCATGATTTTCAATGACATTTCTAGAACAATAGAACAAAATGATGCAAAATATATAAAGAATAAAGAAAATAAAAATAGTGTATCAAACACCATTTTGACAAAAATGCTGGTATAACAATATCAGTACAGAGACAAAAAGTAACAATTCATTCTTACAAGTATAACTATGGCGTCCCTAAACAACACAGACTATAAAAGTGTAAAGGAGGGACCAGCAAATGGTGTAATGGTTATGTTGCTGGACTCCCACATGGTCAACTATGGTTTGAGTCCCAGACTCAGAGACTTGAAACTCATGCTAGGTGCATAAGTGCCCAAAATCCCAAGAGGAGAATGGAGAAGAAGGGATTCTAGCATGGCCATTCCCCCTGGGAGGTGATTTCTCCCTTTCTGTTTCTCCAGCAAGCACAAAACTTACAGCAAAAATATCTCTTGAAAAAAGAGAAAAAGAAAAATGTAAAGGGAAAACTGACAAAAATAAGGACAAATGGACAAACTCACATGTAACTCACTCCCACCTTCCACCACCCACTCTCTACCATACATTCTCCTCACTTACAGTCTCTGGCTTTTATACCCATCCTCTCTGCCATCACAGTTTCATTTTTTAAAAAACTTTTTAATATACTTTTTATTACAGAAGAAGTTTCTATTTACAAAACACTGCAAAGATAGCACAGAGAGTTCTTCATACCTCTCACCCACTTCCCTTCACTGCAGACATTTTTGCCATTATTAGAAAACAGACATTGGTACATTACTATTAACTAAGCTACAGGCTTTTATTTGGAGTGCATAAAAGGTACATTTAAAATTTTTTAAATTTATTTATCTAAGAGCCAGCAGGTGGCATGTTGATTAAGGCCTGGACTCCCACATGTTCCGCTGGTCTCTCAACCTCTGCCCTCGTACTCAGTACAAATTGAATGGGGATATACAATGTGTATCTTTCAAGGTCTGGCTCACTTTACTCAATAGTAAGTCTTTAATATTCATCCACTTTGAATCAAACAATAGTATCCCATTGATTCTTCTTCTTCTTCTTCTTCTTCTTCTTCTTCTTCTTTTTTTGAGAGTTTTTTGCTATAGGGTGCATGCACTCAACAGAAAGACAGAGAGAGACAAGAGACAGAAAGCAAGAGATCATCTCAGGGGGTAGGTAGCCATGCCACAATCCCTTCTCCTGCACTCTCCTCTCAAGATCTTGCGTATGCACGCACACATGCCTGGCGTGAGTTTAAGCCACTGGGTCCAGGACTCAAACCATGGTCGATTACATGGGAGTCGGTGTAATAGCCATTAAGCCAACTGCTGGTCCCCCATTGATTCTTATAGCTGTGTAATATTCCATAATATTCCACAGAAAAACTGCCACTTTTCTGGTAGTTCTTAAAAGCATTATCAGGTTTGTCCCTATGCCAGTCTCAGAAGGAAAAATAGGTAGTAGTAATATTTGCACTAACTTATCTTACCAATGAGTAAGTCAGGATGACAATCATTGGTCTGCTATCAGTTCTCTCTTTAGCAGGAATATGTACCAAAAACTACAGAGACAGATGGGGCAGTGTAGCATAAAAGAAAATAACGTAAGTTCAGAATTCATGGAGGCAACCCTAACTCAAAGACTAACTTATGGTGAGAACTTTAGCAAATTGTTTAACTTCTAATTCTTAGTATCTTCATCTGTAAACTATGAATAATTATCACCCACTGTGATAACCTAACAAAAGACTTGACAGCATAGAAGTGAAACATACAATGGTAGATCTGCAGCCCCTTGCCCAGTCATGAAACCTGAGGCAGGGCTGATCCCCAGCCCCAGCCCCAGCTCCCAACCTCAGAGACTTCCACCTCTCTGCCAGAAAGATAAGCCTTTTGTTCCTTCTTTCTTTTGCTAATTCTTTACTTCTCTTTCTCCCATAGGTCAGGGCAGTTTTCAGCTCTCAAGCAGAGTCCATCTCCTTCTGAAGCTCCTAGCTGAAATGGCGTGTCACGCAAGCCTGGCATGTGACCGTTTCTTTCTTTCTCTTTCATATTATTTTTTCTTCTCTTACATTGTTGTTATCTCTTCATCCTCCACTCCCCCCACTCCAGAGAGACTAGATAGATCTAGAATTACAGACTTCAAACATCTTAGAATCATGAGGCTCTCAGAGATCCTCGCTCAGCACTGAACAGGAGCAAAAAAAGAGAAACTGCTCTTTAGAAACCTGAATACAAAATACCTCCCATGGGGAACACATTGCTAACCATAGAAGAAGAGAGACTTTGGCACAGAAGCAATTGACAGCACAAGGGAAGAAAACTAGTTTCCAGTTGCAGAAACATTCTCCAAAGAGTTATCCAAGGGACTAGCAATTAGCATAATGGTTATATCGCTGGACTCCCATATAGTCGACCGCAGTTCACGTCCCAGACCCAGTGGATAAAACTCACCTGGCGAGTGTGCGTGCATGCCCAAGATCCCGAGAGGAGAATGGAGGAGAAGGGATTGCCGTGTGGCCATCCCCCCTGGGGAGTGATTTCTCGCTTTCAATCTCTCTGTCTCTCTCTGTCCGTCTGGCAAGCATCCGCGCCCTATAGCGAAAACCTCTCCAAAAAAAAAAAGGAGTTATCCAAAAGTTAATACATCACCAAATGACTAAAAGTTGAAGAGCCTCAAGTATGAAAAAAGCAAGAAATACATCTAAATCAAAAGAACACAATAACTCTACCCTCATCTCTTAAAAAAAACAAAAAACAAAACAGAAGTTACTGAAATATTAGAGAAAGAATTCAAACCATTCATGGTGATAAAATTCTATGAGATAAAACAGAAAAGAGGCAATGAACTCCAGGAGATGAGGAAGTACTTCCACAATTTGAAAGAAAAAATGGACACCATAAGAAAGAATCAAACAGAACTGTTAGAGATGATGACTGTAATACAGGAAATCAAAACCTCTCTCAAAAATATTAATAGAGGTTTAGACCATGCCTAAGAACAAATCTCAAATGTAGAAGACAAAATCTCTCACCTAGAAAAAGCACCAAAAAGACAGCGAAAATGACAAAATAAGTAAATAAATAGGATTAATACATGAGAAATACTACATTTCATTAAATGTCCAAGCATCGAAATAATTGGTATCCTAGAATGTGAAGAAACTAATAAAGGCATTCAAAATCTATTCCATGAAATCCTGGAAGAAAAATTTTCAAGTCTAAAAAAAGCACTCAAACATCCAGACTCAAGAAATACAAAGGATCTCAAAATAGATTCAACCCAAGAAGGTCCTCTCCACAGCACATCATAACCAGACTGGCCAAAACCACAGATAAAGACAGATATCAAAATTGGCAAGAGAGAAACATCAAGTAACTTACAAAGGTTATCCCATCAGGCTAACAATGGATCTTTCAAGAGAAATAGTGCAAGCAAAGAAAGAATGGAAAGATATATTCCAAGTGTTAAAAGAAAAACAATTTCAAAGAAGATTATTATACCCAGCAAGATATTTCTTCATATGAAAAAACAAAGATAAAGATATTTTCAGAAAAAGAAAATCTGAAATAATTTGCCAACACCAGACCAGCTCTTCAAGAAATTCTGAAGAGTGCTGTACCAGGAAAACTAAAAAAAAGACAGGCCAAAAAAGAAAGAAAGAAAGAAAGAAAGAAAGAAAGAAAGAAAGAAAGAAAGAAAGAAAGGAAGGAAGGAAGGAAGGAAGGAAGGAAGGAAGGAAGGAAGGAAGAAAGAAAGAAAGAAAGAAAGAAACCCTTGAGAAAACTCTTTTAAATACTTTTTTTTTTTTTTTGGAGAGGTTTCGCTATAGGAGGAGAGGAGAGGAGAGGAGAGGAGAGGAGAGGAGAGGAGAGGAAAGGAAAGGAAAGGAAAGGAAAGGAAAGGAAAGGAAAGGAAAGGAAAAACAACCCAGAAAATGGCCAATTTAATGGTAGGGACAATCACAGAAATATTGATAATATCATTGAATAAGAATGGATTAAATTCTCTGACCATGATGGAATTAAACTTGGTATGAATTTCAGGGAAAACCCTAGAAAATACACGAATGCATGGAAACTAAATAATCTACTCCTAAATGACTTCACAATTACTGAAGAAATTTAACTGAAATAAAATGATTCATGGAAACCAATGATAATGGTACATGATTTCTATAATCTATGTGACATATCAAAAGCAGTCATAAGAGGGAAACTCATAGCAATTAGTGTGCATAAGAAAAAGATGGAAAGTTGGCAGATGAACAACCTAACATTATGCCTTTAAAAATTGGAAAAGCAGCAACAAAAGTATCCAAAAAACACCAGATAAAGATTCTAAAAGAAATAAATGAAATAGAAAATAAACAAACTATATAGAAAATGAATGAAAGCAAAAGCTGGTTCTTTAAAGATATACAAAATCCATACACCACTAGCTAGACTAATTAAGAAGACAGAAAGGAATGAGATATATTAAATTTTCAATGAAGAAGGCAATATAACAACAGACACAGTAGAAATACAAAATATAATTAGACATTATATGCCAACAAGAAAACCTGGATGAGATGGACAAATTTCTGGAAATGTATCATCTGCCAAGGTTGAGTCAAAAGGACATAGAAAACCTGGAAAGGCCCATAACAAGCAACGAGATTGAATCCATAATAAATAGTGTTCCAACAAAGAAAAGTCCTGATTCTGATGACTTCACCTCTGAATTCTACAAAACTTTCAAAGAAGAATTAACCACCTTTCTACTAAAGTTAATTCTAAAGATCCAAAAGGATGGAACACACCCAAATTAATTCTATGAACTCTCCATCACTCTTATCCTTAAGACAGACAAGGAGATGGCAAGAAAGGAAAATTATAGACCAATTTCTCTGATGAATATAGATGCAAAAATTCTCAACAAGATACTAGCAAATCGTGTCCAACAACATACAAAAATGATTATATATTACAACCAGGTAGACTTTATTCCAGAAATGCAAGGGTGGTTCAACATGTACAAAACCATAAATGTAATACACCATATTAACAGAAAAAAAGATAAAATCCATATTATCATATCAATTGGTGCAGAAAAAGTGTTTGATAAAATACAATGTCTCTTCTTGATTAAGACTCTCAGCAAAAATCGGCATTGAAGGGTCATTGCTCAGCAAAATAAAACCTTTGAAAAACCCATAGCTAACATCATTCCAAATGGGGAAATATTGAAACTTTTCCACTAAAAACTGGTACAAGACAATGATGCCCGCCTTCTCCACTCCTTTTCAATATAGTACTGGAAGTCCTCACTAATGCATGCCAAAAAGAGAATAAAATAAAAGGCATTCAAATATGAAAAGAAGAGGTGAAATAATCTCTATTTACAGATCAGATGATTGTATACATGGAAAACTCAATGATACACACAAAAAAAATACCTGGAAGTAAGTAATGAATGAATATAGTAAAGTTGCAGGATACAAAATCAACATACAAAATTCTACAGCATTTCCATATACCAACAGCAAGCAGACTGAGACAGATCTGAAGAAAATAGTTACATACACCATAGCTACAAAAAGCATAAGATACTTAGCACTAAATCTGACCACAGAATAAGTCTAATCAAAGACCTCCACAAGGAAAACTATGAGAAGCTAAAAGAAGAAATTGAAAATGACACAAAAAAAGTGGGAGGACATCCCATGTTCCTGGATCAGAAGAATGAATATAATCAATATGGAAATTCTACTCAAATTAATCTACATATTTAATAAAATCCCAATTAATGTACCAGAAACATTCTTAACAGATGTAGAAAAGACAATTATAGAATTTGTCTGGAATCATAAAAGACCTCATACTGACAAATCCATCCTGTGCAAGAAGAGCGAAGTAGGAGACATCCAATTCCTTGATGCCAAAATATATTACAAAGCTGTGATAATCAAAGCAGCATGGAACTGCCACACAAAAACAGACATGTGGACCAATGGGAAAAAATAGAGACCCCATAAATAAACCCCAATACATACAGCCAACTCATTTTTGACAAAGGGTATCAGTCAATCTAGTGGGGAAAAGAAAATCTCTTTAGCAAATAGTGCTGGAAAAAGCACTTACAGAAAGATGAATCTGAACCCCTATCTCTCACCATTAAAAAAAACTAACTAAAAATGGATCAAAGATCTAAACCTAAGACCTCAAACTATAAAATTACTGGTGGAAAACACAGGAAACTCTGGGAGACCTTGGGGGTAGGGAAAAACTTCTGAAATAAGCCCCCAAGCACAGGGAATAATCCCAGAAATAGACAAAAGGGGCTTACATCAGATTAAGATGTTTCTGCACAGTAAGACACAATAATTAGTGTGAATTGACAACCTTTGGAATGGGAAAATATTTCTGTAAACTATGCTTCAGATAAGGGACTATTAACCAGAATATACAGGGAACTCAAGTGACTTATCCCCCTCAGAAGTGATCAGCCCAATTAAAAGATGGGAAAATGAGCTGAAAAAAACCCACAACTTTCTAAGGAAGACATATTGACAACCAAAAGGCATATAAAAAAAAATGTTCAACATCTCTCATCATAAGGGAGATGCAAATCAAAACCACTATGAGATACCAGGTAACCCCAGTCAGAATAACTAAGATTAAAAATATAAAAAATGATAAGTGCTGGTGGGGATGTGGTGATAAGAGAACTCTCCTACATGCTGGTGGGAATGTAAATTGGCCCAGCTACTGGAGCTGTGGAGACTATGGAGATTCCTCAAAGATCTACAAATAGAACTATCATATGATCCTGCAATCACACTCCTGGGTAGCTACCCAAATGACAAAGAATGCTCAGTCAGGAAAGTGCTTGCACATAGTTGTTTACTGCAGCATTATTCACAATTGCTAAGGCATGGAACTAACCCAAATGTCCATGAACAGAAGAATGGATTGAAAAAATGTGGCACATATACTCTATGGAATATTACCTAGTCATGAATAACAGCAAGTCTCAGCTTTTGACAGAAAGTGGCCATTTATGAAAGATTTACTGCTGAGTGATGCAAACCAGGCTATGAAGGAAGACATTGTATGTCTCCACTTAATATATACGAACTGTCTGAAGTCTATGGCTGAAATTGAAAGATTAGAGGATATGGAAACATAGAAACAGTTATAGATACCAGAAATATTGTGGCAAGGGAGTGGGAGAAGGAGGAGAGTGTAAAGAAAAACATAAAGGGGGGACCAGCAGTTGGTGTAATGGCTATGTCACTGGAGTCCCATGTAATCAACCATGGTTTGAGTGTAGGACCTGGTGTCTTAAACTCATGCCAGGTGTGTGTGTGTGTGTGTGCCCAAGATCCTGAGAGGAGAATGGAGGAGAAGGGATTGTAGTGTGGCCATCCCCCCTGGGTGTGTGTGTGTGTGTGTGCGTGTGTGTGTGTGTGATTTCTTGCTTTCTGTCTCTGTCTGTCTGTCTCTCTCTGTCTCTCTGTCTTTCTGGTGAGCACATGATCACCCCCAAAAAAAAAAAAAAAAAAAAAAAAAGAGAGAGAGAGAGAGAAGAAAAGAAAAGAAAAAAAGACATTAAGGAGAAAAACAGAGGCAAGACATTTATGGGACACAGAAATGGATTTTTATCTGTTGATGATAACATGTATAGTATCCTCAACTGGACTGTTGTGAAATGTATTCATGTTTGATAATTCACTTTACAAGCTAAGTGATGTATAGTAATTGAATGTATAAAAGAAATGAAAATAAAATAAAATGTATTTAAAAAAAATAATTCATCGGGCCAGATTAAAAAAAGAAAAAAAAGAAATGTGTAATGGTAGATACTAGAAGTCAGGTAAGGGTGAGGATGAGCAGGCCAGGGAGGAACTGGTTAAAAAATACAAGAATGTATGTAAACAAGTGGAACAAATTATAAAACTGTGTACCACAGTAGAGTAAATTAGAGTAAATAATGTTGGTAACAATTTAATGTATATTTCTGGGGGAAAAAACACAGTAGATTAAATTTCAAATGAGCACAACATAAAGTAATGATAAATGGTGAAAATGAATCATTTTTATCCTTGATTTTATTATTGCACACTGTATACATGCTTTGGAAAACCATACTCCAGCCCACAAAGATGTGCAATGGTTCTGTATAAATCAGAAATTAAAATAAAGAATCATAAAGAGCTGGATAGTCAAACTAGATTCACTACACATGATAAACCCTACCAGTACCAATTCTACTATAATTAAAAAGATAGAGGCAACAGCAAAACCAAGTAACCATTCTTCCTATGGAGAAATTTGATTTTGTCAATGCAGAATCCTGAATGTCCTCTGTCTTCCATGTTATAATATCTTTGGGCTGTACTTAACTTATGAGGTGTTATGCAAAACTTATATAAGAACACAGTTTAAATAGAAAACAAAATTGTTTATAAAAGTTATCTCCTTTTAAAGCCATATTAATTAGATAGATAATATGAGGATTTCTAGTGAAGAAAATCAGTAAGTCCTTAGATTTCAGATTCATTTACCATAAGTTTTAAACTGAACAGGTATATCTTCCCAAAAGAATTTCATAGATAAGGACTCTAATCCCCCTGTTAATAAATATAATTAGTGCGTTTATCTGTTTACTAAAATGTTTGTAAGGTGGTTGTCCTAAGTCAACTCTTACTTTGCTAAGCACTCCCATTGAAGGGAAAAAATAGGTCACAAGCTTGCTGGTAGGACTTTATTTCCCACCTACCATTTGTGCTTTTATGGATTAAATGAGTTAAAAACACATAAAGCACTTAGAGTAACTTCTGCCATGTGATAAGTATACAAAAATGTTATTTACTGTTAATATTATTCTTTGTTCAGTGTTGGTATGTGCACGTAATGAAAGGTTATGTAAACTCTAGTAAAGGGGGTGTCATTTTTGGCTATGTGAATGCTGAGAAACAAGCATGGGAATCTGGTTAGCAAAAAGGAGAGAGAGAATAAAATAAACTTAGAGAAGAGCTCCCATGTGGCCCTATATAAGCAACAGAAAGGGAGACTGCTATGAGTCTAGATGGTTCTTGGTGTCTAATAAAGCTCACAAAAAACCACTGTTGGCTTCTTTTCTGAAAGCAGTCATTGGATCTTTTCATAAATCTTGTTTAACTATTACAGACATATTTTTGTTTTTTCAAATAAAAGAGACATGGCTAAAAATCTGGTTGACTTGTCTTGGACACTTATCAGTCAAGAGCGTTTTCAACTACAGAGCTATAAACTCAGCTAAAATAAAGAAAAGTGGTTTCTCTTTATAGCTAACAACCACAGTGGCTCTTACATAAAGAGTATTGGATCGGGACCAGCAGTTAGTGTAATGGCTATGTCACTGAACTCCCATGTAGCCGACCTGGTGGCTTAAACGCACACCCAGCTCATGTGCATGTGTGCCCAAGATTCTGAGAGGAGAGTGGAGGAGAAGGGACTGTGGTATGGCCATCCAGCCTGGGGGGTGATTTCTTGCTTTCTATCTCTCTGTCTCTCTCTGTCTTTCGGGCAAGTGCATGAACCCTATAGCAAAAACATCTCAAAAAAAAAAAAAAAGAATATTGGATCAGCCTTTTCATTTGGTTGAGAGCACATTAAGTTTGTATATGCAGTACAAAATAGCTTGCAGTATCTGAAAAATTCAAAGCAATCTTATCTAGAAGCTGATTGAATCAATTTCTTCATGTAATTTTAACTGTATCATTTTAGTCTCCATTTTCTTAAACCAGTTAACTACCTCAGAAGTAAACAAAGAAATGAAAAGTACAATGAGACTAATCAACGGGAAAAGGACAGTCTTTTCAACAACTGGTTTAGAAAAAAATGAATATTCACATAAAGCTGGGCCTGACCTCTCACCATGCATTAAATTCAGCTCCAAGTGGATCAAAGACCACATTATAAGTCTTAAAACTATAAAACTTTTAGGACGAAATATAAAAGAATGGTTTTATAACACTGGATTTGACAACCCAATGATTTATTGGATATGACAACAGAGCATAGATAACAAAAGTAAAAATAGACAAAAGAAACCACTAACAAAATTAAAAACTGTGGACCAGCTGATAGCACAATGATTAGCTTAAAAACATACTGGGAGGGGCCAGTGGCATGGTAATTGTGGTGCTGGACTCCCACATTGTTGACTGCAGTTCAAGTCCTGGATCTGGCAGCTTGTTTTCTCACTTTCTCTCTCTCTTTCTCTCTTTCTGTCTTTCACTGGTGAATGTTTGTTCACTATAGTAAATTAAAATACTACTAACAAATAATAATAAAATTAAAATTAAATAATTATTAAAAAAAAATACTGGGCATGTGTGTGCATGCTCCAAGAACCTGGATGGGAAGGAAGACTATAGGAAAGAGAACTGCAACATAAACAAGCTTCATTGTGGGGGTGTTTTCTCTCCCTTTCTCTGGTGTATGCACATGGCCTCTGGCATAGAAAATAATAAAAAATCTCTGTGAATCAACAGAGATGAAAGGCAACTTATAGAATGAGAGAAAATGACCACAAAAAAATTCACACATCTGATAAGATGCTAAAACTCAGAAAATGCAAAAAAGTTACAGTTTAATAACAAGAAAACCAAATAACTTCATTTAAAAATAGAAAAATGACATGAATAGATTTTTCTCCAGAAGAGGTATATAGATTAGATATCACTAATCATTAGGGAAATAAAGATTACACAATCAGCTACTACTTCTCACCCATTAGAACAACTACTATTAAAAAAATAAGTATTGGTGAGATTGTAAAGAAATTTGCATTGTTGGGCTCTGTTGGTAAAAATATAAAATGGTGCAGCCAATTGGAAAACAGTATCACAGTACCTCATAAAATGAAAAATAGAATTGCCATATGATCCATAAATTCAACTTCGGGGTATTTGCAGAAATACTGAAAGTGGGTACTCAAAAAATATTTCTACATTTATGTGCATAACAGCATTATTCACAAGAGCCGAAAGGAGGAAGCAATCCAAATGTCAAATATTGGACGAATGGATAAGCATAATACTGTACATCTGAACATTAGAATACTATTAAGCCTTCAAAAGAAAGGATATTTGGACACCCAGTGCAACATGGATGACCCTTGGGGACATCAAGCCGAGTGAAATAAGCCAGTCACAGAAAGACAACTAGCTGTATAAGTTAGTTGATTGTGGTTTGAGTTCCAGATTTGGTGGCTTAAACTCACACTGTGCACATATGTGTGCTTGCCCAAAATCCCAAGAGGAGAATGGAGAAGGGATTGCTATGTGGCCACCCCACACCCCCGGGGTGGGGGGAGTGATTCCTTGCTTTTTTCTCTGTGTCTCTCTCTGACTCTCTGGCAAGTGCATATACCCTATAGCCAAAATATCTCACTCTCTTTCTTTCTCTCTAAAAAAAAGGATAAGATGGCAAATTTTATGTTATGTGTATTTTACCATAGTTAGAAATAAACATTTTTTAAAGGTAAAATGAAATTAGTTGTACCTATCAAATGATCAAAGAATTTAAATTATAGTACTCAATACATTATAGTACATGCACTATATGTAAATATGATACTTATGTGTAATATACATACTGTAGATTTTATATATGACACATGCAGTACATAAACACAATCTAAAAGCAAATGTTATGAAAAGTTTTGTCTACACTCACTGTCTTCACTTCTTCCCCACTTGTCAATCTTTCTTAATCAGTCTTTTAGTCCACTCCTTCACTGAAACTACTCTTAAGGTTGACAACAAATTCTGTTGTCTAATTGAACATTCAATCTCTAGTACTTGTTTGAGACCTCTCAGAATGATTTATCAGAGCCAATCATTTTCTTTCTAAAATTTTTGTTCAATTTTTAATTTTGATTCATATTTAAAATTTTTTTGTTAATGTATAAACAACATTATCTCAGTCTCACTTTTTAGTTACTGCTTGTCTTCCCAAACTTGTAATATTGGATTACTATAGGACACAATTCTTGGAGCACATTTTTATTTTTTCACATTTTTTTTCCTATGTACATCTATTTAATTCTTTGTTTCTAAATATCATTTCTACGCATGAAAGTTTTCCATTTATAGATCCAGACCATATTTTTGTTCCAAATTCTAGATTTGTATAACCCACTGCCAAAACCTAATCTGAGTTTAATAGGCATCTTAAGCCCAAAACATCCAAGATGAAACACTTACTACTCACTTCTACTTTTTTTCAACTACTACTTACACCACTGAGAAGTGGAAATACCATTCAGGCATTTGCTTGACCAAGGAACCCAGACATCAATATTATTTCATCTTTTTCTCAGCAGCTCCTGCTGGTTCTATATTTAAAATATAATTAGAGTTCGATTACTTCTCATTACCTCATTTCTAATCTAAGCAACTTTACTTGCCTGCACTGATACAAGTCTTCAAAATGATAATGTTTCTGCATGCTCTTTCTTAGCTATAGTCTAATCTGCACATTGCAACCAGTATGTCTTTTAAAAACAATAATTAAATTCTATCATTTTCTCATTAAGTCCTTTTCATAACTTCCCCACAGGACTAGAACAAAACCAAAAGTTCCTCTGACCTCATTTTCTGACTCTTGTGCACATGTCCCCACCCAAGTCACACTGACTCTTTTGCTGGTTTTCTCACATGCCAACTTTGTTTCTGCTTTACAGGCTTCGAACCCGTGTTTCACTTTGCCTGTATGTTGTCTTTCTGACACGAACATGGTGCTCCTTCATCTCACTCATGTTTCTGCTCAGATGACGCCTGCTCAAGAAGCTGTCTCTCGTTATCTTAATGAATGCCACCCTTCTTCTCACTTATATCCGAGGAGGATGTAAGTGTTGTATTGTTAGTTCTTAGCGTTTATCCCTTTCTGAGGTTGTCTTAGATTGTATTCTTTTTGTTGTTTTAGTTACCTCCCTATTAAAATTAGAGGTTTTTTAAAAATATTTATTCATTTCCTCCATGAAAGTGAGGGCAAGACCAACAGCCAGGTATCCCACACTGAGATCCACCATTAACCCTGAGAACATGGGCACACACATGAGACCAGCATTCTCACTGAGGTCCTGAGAAATAAATCCAGGACCTTTCTCATGTGAGTCCAGCTGCTGGATTCAGTTTCTAAAGGTGAGGAATATGTTTATTCAGTACTGTCTCAGAAAGGAACTAAGCATATACATGTGCTCAATACACATTTGTGAAAGAAATGAATAAACATCAGTTTTAAGCATGTATTGATTTATGATTAAAAATAATCACTTTGTTAAAGATAAAAGTACATCTTGAAGTTTTTTAATGGTGAAAAATATAAACTCCCTTAATACCCAGTGAACTACTGAAATATGAAGAACTACACAAGGAAATAGAACACAAGAGAGAATCTACAGCATTTTCCTCCAGAATGAATATTCACATGTGATATATTAAATACTAGGATTCCAAAATCTTAATATATTTGTAATGACATTTATTTCTTTCCTATGAAATATTTGACAGCAATAACTCTTGTAAAACTCAAGGCTAGGGCCAGTCCCATGATCTACTGATTAAGGGAGCTGGATCTCACAGAGCTGGCTGTATGGATCAAATCCTGACCCCGATAGCTTGAAAAACACAGCAGGAGCATGTGCTTGTCTACAGCAAATCTTATTTATTTGTTTATTTTACATTCAATCACTGTGTATCATTACAACATACTGAATTAATTTTCTCTTCATGAATACACCGTAAAATGGTTCAAAGATATTACCATACTGTAGATTTTATATATGACACATGCAGTACATAAACACAATCTAAAAGCAAATGTTATGAAATTTTTTTCATTTTTGAGTCCCTTAAATATTTCAGTTCTTTCTTTTTCCCCTTGATTCCCTCCCTTTCTCCCTCCCCCATTTCCCACCCTCTTCCCCCACTGTCTCTAGTACCAGCAGTTACTCTCCATGCCTTTATATCTTCTAATCACCTTGACAGGAGAAGGAATTGCAGCATGACCAGGCCATTGAAAGGAGTGCTTTCTCCCTCTCCCCGACTCTGTCGATGAGCACACACATCATCTAACGTATAAACAACAACGAAAAACTCACAATAAAACATACATGCCTATGTATGACTGGAATGCATTCTCCTCATAGAAAATGGAAGCAATACAAAAAATTATTTTCACCAAACTAGTATTAAAACTTAAGCACACACACATATAAAATATTTAGCATATTCTATGAGGGAATCTTTAAAGTTTGTGAAAAATGTAATTAAAATACAATTTATTTTGGTGTACAAAAGTTTTGAAATTTAGACATAATTTTTCCATAATAGACATTTTTTTTGAGAGGTTTTTGCTATAGGGCACATGCACTCACCAGACAGACAGAGACAGAGAGACAGAAAGAGAGAAATCATCCCCCAGGGGGGATGGCCATGCTGCAATCCCTTGTCCTGTTGGGATCTTGGGCACATACGCACACATGCCAGGCATGAGTTTTAAGCCACTGGGTCTGGGACGCGAACCACGGTCGACTACATGGGAGTCCAGCGACATGCCATTATGCTAACTGTTGGTCCCCATAATAAACATATTTCATAAACTTCTTGAACTATCTGACATAATATACTCTTATGTCCTATTTTAATATTATATTATGAATATTTTTCAATGGCATTTTTTATATTTTATAATAGAATATCATTGAATATTTAAGTTTTTTCTTTTTATTTTATTGCTTTACTTTTGTAAATAAGGCTATGATGTGCAGAAAGCTTTGTGTACATCTCTGATACTTCTATTGAATAAATTCCAAGAAATTAAGATACTATCTAAAAAGGGATATTTAATGCTCTGGATATTTATCTGCACCCCTCAAGAAAGATTACATCACTTTATACTTAGTCCTGATCTATATTTCCATATCTTTACCGACTCTGAGTATCATATTTTTTAAAAACTTACTTATTTTATTATAATAATTATTTTTACTATTTAATTTGCTATAGGCCACAGCCTCACCAGAGAGAAACAAAGAGAGAGGGAAAGTGAGAAAGCAAGTCACCAGCTCTAGGACTCAAACTGCAGTCAGCCATCTGGGGATCTAGCACCATAACCAGCACACTACACAATCACCTGCTTGTCCCTGAGTATCATACGTAAATTTTAATTTTTGGTATTTTGATGGATGAAATAGCATCCCACTGTATTACTTTGTATCCCTAGTAAGTTTTGTATTTGCTATTTTTCTCATGTTTTGATTTGTAATAAGTTTGAAAATGTTTATTCTAAACTATCTGAATCTCTTTTTAATGAATTTATTTACTCAAAAGCATTTTTCTTTTCTTATTTAATTGCCATGATTCATATATTAATACTGTCTCCACCATATATATTAAAAACAACCTTGGGACCAGCAGATGGCATAATGTCTATGTCACTGTACTCCCAGATAGTTGACTGCGGTTAGAGTTCCAGATCCGGTGGCTTAAACTCCTGCTGGGCATGTGTGCGTGTGTGCTCAAGATCCGGAGAGGAGAATGGAGGAGAAGGAATCCCAGTGTGGCCATCCCCCCTGGGCAGTGATTTCTCACTTCCTGTCTCTCTCTGTCTTTCTGGCGAGCGCACGCGTCCTATAGCCAAAACCTCTTTAAAAAATAAATGAATAAAAACAAAACCAAAAAACAGTCTTTTCCACACTTAAGAGAAATTTCTGTAGCAGCAAAGCAAGATGAGCAGGAGCAACTAAGAACTGCTCTAAATTGACTATAAAAACTGAGATTTAATTGATCAGAAACAATTCAACAATTCTTTCTCTCTTCCTGTGTACCAACTACAACACTAGACACAGGGTGAAACTATGTACAACTTGTTTGCACCTGTCACACACAACGCACTGGAGAACACGAGCACATCAGCAGCTAACCGGGAAATGCATGCTGATTCTTGAGACCTTTACCTGTTGTGTGGCTTCCCTGAGGAGGTAAAGGAACACCTGCATTGTTACTGAATCCCCTTCCAATCTTTATTTTGTTCCGAAAAATAGACATACACACAGATATACACATGTACACACTCATGAACACATACTCCCCCCTCACAAAAAAAAAAAAAAAGGCTGCTTGGCAGGAGAAGGTGGAAAGAGAACTAGAGAGGTCAGTTGGAGCTACTGTTTCCCTCATGCAGCCCCTTTGAAATTCACCATTTTGAGACATCCTTCATGAAAACGACACACTTTGCCTCCCAAATTCTGTCTGGCCTCCTCCCAAGCTAATCACATAGGAACACAGGCCAGGCTCAGCTGCTCACTAATCATTCCACATCCCACTGACTTGCACACGGCACATGCAAGGAAGTGAGCCAAAGGCCCGGCTTGGCTAACTTGCAGATTAAGTAATGATAAAAATGAAGCTTATTTCAAGTAAAATGATAACATGGAGTTCTCTGTCAAAATAAAACACACACACACATACACTTAAATATGTTCTAGGCTTGGGACAAGCAGTTGGCATAATGGCTAAGTTGCTGGACTCCCATGTAGTCAACCACGGTTCGAGTCCTGGATATAATGGCTTAAACTCATGCTGGGTGTGTGCACGTGCGTGCCCAAGATCCCCAGAGGATAATGGAGGAAAAGAGATTGCGGCGTGACCGTGTGCCCAGGAGTTGATTTCTCCCTTTCTGTCTCTCCGTCTCTGTCTTTCTGGCAAGCACATGTGCCCTATAGCAAAAATCTCTCAAAAAAAAAAGTATTCTAGGCTTAAAATAAAATATTCATGTAGTACTCAAAAGATAAACAATTATACAATAAAAAGACTTCTTTTCAGATCTTTTCTGGACTTTTCAGTTCACTTCTTTCTATAGAAAATGAGGGACCAGCAGTTGGCATAATGGTTATGTCGCTGGACTCCCATGTAGTTGACTGCAGTTTGAGTCCCAGACCCGGTGGCTTAAACTCATGCTGGACACGTGTGTGTGCATGCCCAAGATCCAGACAGAGGAATGGAGGAGAAGGGATTGCGGTGTGGCCATCCCCGGGGTGGGGGGGGGTTGATTCGTCACATTTTGTATCTCTTATCTCTCTTGTCTCTGTTTTTCTGGCAAGTGCACGCACCATACAGCAAAAACCCCTCAAAAAAAAAAAAAGATATCTATGAATAGACACTAACACAAGTAATCAAAAGCAATACTGCATTGAATCCAAATACTAATATCCCTAGCCCAGTGCTCACCTTGATAGAAGATGATGTGACCTATTTGAATATAGGAAACACAGGCTTGATTTGCAATTCACTCATCCAAGAAAAGGTATATGAGCCACACAGGGAAATTAGGTGACTGCTAGAAGGTTAGTGAAAACTGGGAAATTCAAGCCTCCTACATCAACATCATCATCATCTTCATCACAGTAATTGCTATGGTTTCAAAGATTAGGCCCCTTTACAAATTGTTTCAATTGTGTTAAACCTTAACTGCCAGTGCGATGGTATTAAGAGGTAGTGCCTTTAAGAGGTAATTAAGTCATGAAGGAACTGCCCTAGTGAATAAGATCAAGGTCTGTGTACATGAAGTGTCACACAGTGTCTGACTCTCTTGCCCCTATTCCTCTGCATGTGAGGACACAGAAACTAAGTTCAAAACAAACCTAGGGAGCAGAAAGCCATCCTTACCAGACACCAGCATGGACTCCTTGATTTTGAACCTCCTAGCCCCCAAAATGAACAGAAATGGATGTCTATCCTTTATAGATTACCTTGTGTGTGAAATTTTGATGTAGTAGAATAGACAAATGACAATTAAAATCATCCTGAACAAAATCTCTCACTCTGTGCTACTGTTATAGTACACTGGCTTGAGAAAGCCTTCATCTTCCTGATTTAGCTTCCATAAGCAAACTGCAACCTCAGAAAACTGCTTTCTACATAAAGTTGCTAGGTTACAGCCAATCACAGAATCTGGGCTTCAGTCAAGTATAGGCATCCTGCCTTTGAAACTGTTATCGCAAACAAACTTCAAGGTGTAACCCATCCAATTATTTCTCTACCTCATCACCACACTTCCGTTTTTGGAGGTCACTTTCCTGTTGCTACAAATGGCACTTTCCCTCTGAAACTTAAGTACCTCTCAAGCTACCCAGGATCCCCTTGGAAGAGATTCTGGGGCCCCCCAATCCAAATTGTGTTCATTTTTGCTCAACTAAACTCCACTAAATTAAATTGTCTGAAGTTTTTCTTTGAATACTACAATGGCCATGAGACTTACCCTCAGATCATCTTTACACAGGTGCTGAAGTATCTTTCTAAAACTCAAACTTGACCGGTCACCCCTTGCTTAAAATATACTACTTACGAGACAAAGCTGTGATCTGTCTTTGCCTGCTCTTCAGCTTCAGTTTTCATCACCTCTTGCCTCAATCTAGATGCTCCAGGGTCAGTATATTCTTTTTTTTTTTTTTGTATATCCTTTTTAAGACAAAAGACCCTTATCCTTTTTAGCTGGATCAGTCCATCTTTTGACCTCTAATATGCATTACTTCGTTAGTATACTTAACAAATTTTATTAATTTCTACAGACTCAAAGTCTTATTTTTGTGTTTTATTTATAACTGATACTTAGGACATTCTAACCATAATTTAGTGGTTAAAAGCATCTGACTCTGGACCCAGACTCTCCAGATTTAAAGCACAACTCTGTTAGTAGTTTAAGTTTTCAACCTCTCTGTTTCTGGTTTTCTGTCTATGCAATGGGGATAATCATACCCTGGATGTTTGTTGAGAGAGTTAAATGAGTTAATATACACGTAAAGCACTTTCAAAAGTATTTAATACATGCATGCTATATAAATATTTCCTATTGTGATTATGAATAAAAAACATTAAACATGTACCTATCCTTAAGGAGCATACAAAGACTAGCTAGAGAGACAGATCATGTATGTAACAGAAAAGATAATGATTGAATTCAAAATACATTAGCACAAAACACATAGATTAACAGGTAGGGAGTGGTTCCAAATTTTTAAAGAGGGGCGAGCCATTTCAGGTCTAGGAGTGGAAGATATCAAAAACCAAAGAGGTAGTAGGGCTTGAGAGTAATTAAGGTCAGTGTTCTCAGAAGGGGCTTAATGGACATTTGGGTAATAACAATGTATAAATAATAAGTAATAATAATATTTCTATTAGATGTTCATATAACATGGCATTGCAGGTTGTTAAGCAGTCCCAGCTCCTGGGCACTGTGTAGCATCCCCATTATTACAACCATAAATACCATACACTATTTTTTGGGGGGAGAGGGTTTTGCTATAGGGTATGTGCACTAGCCAGAAAGACAGAGACAGAGAGACAGAAAGTGAGAAATCACCCACTGGGGGGATGGCCATGCCGCAATCCTTCTCCTCCATTCTCCTCTTTGGCTTTTGGGCACGCACACGCTACTGGCCTGAGTTTAACCCACTGGGTCTGGGACTAAAACTGAAGTCGACAACGATATCATACATATTTTAAAGTATCTTGTAGGAGGATGGTGTTATATTTGGTTAACAGGCTTTTGCAGATGGAAAAGAGTAGAAACAAGCATTCTAGGCAGGAAGAATAGTATAAACAAATCAGATATAAGAATATCCATGAAATGTTGATGGATCAGATATAGACCAAGGTATGGTAGGGATATAATTCTGATAAAGACTTAAGGGACCAGAATGTGGAGAACCCTGATGTTAAGGACTACATGTCTGTGTCTCCCCCAGATGGAATCAAGAGGGGATCTTTTGAAGACAGTTAGGTAAAGGGAGAGCCTCAGGAAGGGCTCCACTAAGAGAAGAGACACAACAGCTCACTCTCAACTTCTTTGCTTCTTACTATGTGAGGGCACAGTAAAAAGCCCTCTGCCAAACAGGAAGTGGGTCTTAACTAGAACCTAATCTGCTGGTACCTTAATCTTGGACTTCTCCGTTTCTACAACTATGGAAAATAAATGATTGTTGTTTAAGTCACTCACTCTTCAGTATTTTGTTATAGCAGCTCAATCTAAGATACATGATAATGAGTTAAAAAATTAGTTTGGTAGGCTGAGAATATTCTCTCCCTGTGCTTCAGTTCCTGGAACTAAATGGAAGAAATATAAGCCCTGCAGTCAAACAAACATGAGTTTGAATCCTACTTTTACAGTTTACTTGCTTTATAAGGCATTTCATCTCTCTCAAAATTTATAAGTATAGGGCCAGCCAGTGGCATGGTGGGCAAGGCAAAAGGATCCCATATGACTGATTGCAGTGTGATTTTAGACCTAGAAGTTCCCAACACATGCCAGGCATATGGATGAATGCCCCAAATCCCCAAAGGGGAATGAAGAAGGGATTGTGGCATGGCCATTCCCCTAGAGGGAGGGAGTATGTTCTCACTTTCTCTGTTTCTGCTTCTAGTGAGCACATCTGCCCTCTAGCAATTAAAAAAAAAGTATATTAATAAGTCATTGTGAAGAATAAAGAGATAAGTTAGATAAAGCACTTAGCAACGTGTCTCAAACAAGATTGCAACAAAAATATGTGTTTGCTTTTTGAAGTCTCTGTTCTGCCATCACTCCAGGTTAATAACTTGCACCTGGATAACTCTCCACTTTCATTTATTTTTAAATCTAACTAAACACATCTAATTATCAAGTGTAGAGATTGGGAAGGAATGCATTTTGCTTAGAGTGTCTAGAACAAATTATAGTTTTAAGGCCCAATAGAAGAGTCCTACAGGGGCTGCTCTTAAGAGGCCACCCAAGAATAGTTTATTTAAAATGCTTTATAGCAAAGCATCACGGGGAGGCAATTATCGTGTAGACAAGTTGGATGTTCTTTTTTATATATGACCTATCATAATTTTTTTTTTCAATTCTACTTAAAAGAAAGTCTTGAGAAACAGATTGTTAAGCCTTCTATTTTGAGGTCTCTTCGACAAGTAGAAATTTACCCTAAATTGACTCTGCAGCTTCAATTTCCCATTTAATATGAAGCCTTTTATGTTAATAGCTTCTTCCTGCTTAGAGTTTGTTCTTTTGGAGGACATTTTGGGTGCCTACAGTCTTTTTATCATGTGGATTATTGAATGCTGAGTGGAGTTCTTTGTATTTTTTTAAGTAGCGTAAGTAATGGAAAGCAGTCTGGATATTGGGAACAAAATAACAAGCAAACAGCTTTTATGTGTTTGAATGATATGGTTTACACAGTAAAACATACGCAGCTAAAAAGTCTCATAAACAAACTTTCGGTTACTGTTAGAAACTGGAGCTGATAACTGGAGATAAATCATAATGGTGTATGGATTACAAGCACTAGCCCAAACTTTATTGTTTTTATCTGCCTGCCTTTAGGATATTGGTTTACTCTATAGTTTCTAGATGCCAACTGCTGCTTAACAGTAATTTTACTTAGTGAAATTTGGGAATTCACAAAGCATTTTATTTTCTCTTCTATTTATTTCAATTCGGAACTATTTTGCCAGCTTCTGTATCTGTTCTTACTGACATCACATGTACTATATTCAGCCTGTTTAATCATTCCCCTAAGGTGGTTCTTCAGTTTCCACCAAGAGGCATTGAACAGATCAGGTTCTTAACTTCTTTTTTTTTTTTTTGAGAGGTTTTTTTTTTTTTTTTTTTTTTTTTTGAGTGTTTTTTTTTTTTTTTTTTTTTTGCTATGGGGCGCCTGCGCTCGCCAGAGAGAGACAGAGAGATAGAAAGCGAGAAATCACCCCCCAGGCTGGATGGCCATGCCGCAATCCCTTCTCCTCCATTCTCCTCTCGGGATCTAGGGCATGCACGCACACGCATCCGGCATGAGTTTTAAGCCACCGGGTCCAGGATGCGTACCGCAGTCGACTAAATGGAGTCCAGCAACATAGCCATTACACTAACTGCTGGTCCCCCAGGTTCTTAACTTCTTAACTTCAGATGTCCTTCTTTTCTTTTGGATAGTAGCTGTGTGAAATAAATGCTTGACTTCTGAACCCTGCTTAAGATACATCTACATCAATGTACCTATCCTTCTTACTCAAAAACCTATACTGTGCCTTGACCTTTCCAGTACATGTGACCTATCCAATTCCACTGGATTTCTGACCTGTCTTCCCATGTACAATTTCTAGTTTCACAGTTACTCCTGAATTCTAAGTTCTATGTTTGTCCCTCTCTTTTGTCTGGTTACTACTCTGCTTCCTAGTTTCGCCCTTTTGCTTTACTCACTCACCTTAGGTCCAGATTCAATGACCTTGGCATCAGTAATCCTCTGCTTTTACTAGATGCCATTGGAAATATCCAATGAAGGCTAAATTTTTGTGAGTACAAAACAGTAATGGGGATTGTCAGGCTTTAAGGATGAGACCAGACAGTGAGCCCTGTCCTAGCAGTTAGAGACTGCAGCCAGCCTGCCCTGCTCCCCCAGCCTCAGAATGATCCTAAATAGAGCAAAGGAAGTGTATCTTAGGGAAATCTTCAGGGGATTTACAATTTGTCGAAACAAGAGATGTGTTTAATTGTGCAAGTAGGGGTGGAGGTAGAGGTATGTAATGAAGATAGGAAGTAGAAAATATAGATCAGATTTTATATTTATTTGTTTACAGCAAAAGGATGCCACCCTTAGGATCCAGTTTATAAAAGTTCTTGTTAAATACTTTCCATTTTTTTCCTTTTTTAATAAAGGTTTAAAAAAATATGTTACTCAGAAATAGTAGGGGGTTGACTTACATTTTATAGAGTCTCTTCCCAAGTACAATGTTCTATGGACTAAATATATTATCCTTCGAGGGGGACCAGAAGTTTAGCTTAATGGCTATGTCGCTGGACACCCATGTTGTCAACCGCAGTTGGAGTCCTGGACCCCATGGCTTTAACTTCACACCGGGCACGTGTGCATGCATGCCCAGGAACCCAAGAGGAGAATGGAGAAGGGATTGTGGCATGGCCATCCCCCCGGGGGCGGTGATTCCTCGCTTTCTGTCTATGTCTTTCTGGCAAGTGCATGTGCCCTATAGCAAAAAAAAAAAACTCTTAAAAAAAGATATTATACTTTGATAGGTAACAAGGTACTGGTTTAATTTATAAGTTACGTCAAAATATTAGGAACATAATTACTTCAGTATTGAGAAACACTTATAACTAAGCCCTTGGCAATCTTTGTTGAGGGAGGTTGCTGGCTTCTTTCACACCCTGCTCCAATTCGAAACAGGATTAGGGAAATTTAAGATGAATAGTATGCGACTGATAGTAATTCATCAGATTTGTCATAGTGCTTATAGCCCTACAAAGTCTTCAATTACCATTACTTTAGTGGAACAGATAAGGCCTTATGTTCAAGATGTAGTTCCCCACAAACACAATGTGACCTTCTTTACAATCCTTCTGATAATTTACCTTTGTAATGTACTCATTTATTCGTCTCATGTGTTCCATCCCTACATAATGTGCAGACTTAACAATAATTCAAAAAGTCCTAACTATCTATACATTTAACTAAAAAATCAGAGACTCTAGCATCTGTATTTAAGACTTGTCAAAATGTTTGTGGCACTGACAACAAAAATTACACAGTTTATTTCTAAAATGGCTCATCAGTTGTAAACTGTGCATTTAAGAATTAATTTATTAAATCCAAGTGTTACTCAGCCAAACAAATATTGACATGATGTATCATCACAATATGCTCTCAATAACAGCTTTTACATCGCTAACAAGTTTTGCCAGAAAATGAGAGATTTATGCCAAAAACTGGCTCTCTGTGTTTGTCTGCCAACCTTGGCTGGTGTTTGTATCCAGTGACAAAACCACAACGCTCCTTATGTATACTAGCAAAGCAGATAATAAACCTATTTGTAAAATGTTCACAATTTTCTTTGTTGCTGTAAAGAAAATATAGACTGAAGGAGTCTGTAGGTGAAAGTGTTTACCTGGACCAATGAACGTCAAAAATTTCAAAGTGAGAGCGTAGAAGTGCTCAATAGCAATTTTTAAGGCTCCCTTCCAGATGTGCTTATTTTCATTCTTGGAAAAGTGTTTCCATGTAATTTTAGGAAAAACTAGTGACAAATGATTCACAGTGTAACTTCCATTTTTTTTAAGTTTATGTTTTCCATGAGAGAGAACCCTCAGTGGGGTCTTGTCACTGCATCCTCCCCTATATTGAATCAGCTCCAGATCAGAGGCAAATATGTTTCCATCATACTTGGGGAGGTTTTTGGATTTGTACCGAGAAGCTCCTATATGGGCTTAATTTGCAGAATAACTTTTTTTTTTTTTTTTTTTTTACTACCTGGTTGTCTTACCCTACAATGTGTACTACATACACATACAGATCTAGGGGACATTCTAATCACAACATTGACTACGTGAAATCTGTTTCCTTAACAAAGTTAAAAAATTGGGACCAGCGGTTAGTGTAGTGGCTATGTCGCTGGACTCCCACATAGTGGACCACAGTTTGAGTCCCAGACCCGGTGGCTTAAATTCACGCCGGGCGCGTGTGCGTGAGTGCCCAAGATCCCTAGGGGAGAATGGAGGAGAAGGGATTGCAGCGTGGCCATCCTCCTTGGGGGGTGATTTCTCGCTTTCTGTCTCTCTGTCTGGTGAGCTCATGCGCCCTAGAGCAAAAACCTCTCCAAAAAAAAAAAGAAAAAAGAAAGTTAAAAGATTACCATCTGGGTTTTGTAAAGAGATTATAAATGTCCTTTTTTTTGGAGAGGTTTTTGCTCTAGGGCGCATGAGCTCACCAGACAGAGAGACAGAAAGCGAGAAATCATCCCCCAGGGGAAATGGCTACCCTGCAATCCCTTTTCCTACATTCTCCTCTCGGGATCTTGGGCACGCACGCACACATGCCTGGTATGAGTTTTAAGCCACCAGATCTGGGATGCGAACCATGGTGGACTACATGAGAGTCCAGCGACATAGCCATTATGCTAACTGCTGGTCCCACATCTTTATGCCCATAATTACTCAACCGGGTATTGGCTGTTTTTGAAATGTATAAATCTCAAGAGACCCAAGACATTATAATAGGTCTTGCAGCCAACAGGTGGCGTGGTGGTTAAAGTGCTGGACTCTCACATAGCTCATAGCTGTTCCAGTCCCGGACCTGAGTGCTTTCTCACTTTCTCTTTCTCTTTGGTCAAATTTTAAAAATAATAACTAAAAATAAATAAATAAATAAATCCCCCTTTTTCTTTGCTTCTGTTTTTTGAGAGGTTTTTGCCTTAGGGTTGAGCGCTCACTGGAGACAGAGACCAGAGAGGTAAAGTGAGAAATCAGCCCCAAGGAGATGGCTGCTCTGCAATCCCTTCTCCTTGATTCTCCTCCTGGAATCTTGGGTGCACATACACACAAGCCTGGCATGATTTTTAAGTCACTATGTATGAGACAGGAACAATGATCAGCCATGTGGGAGTCCAGCGACATAATTGCTATTTATTCTGCTGGTCCCAATAAATAATTCTTAAAAAAAAAAAAAAAAAAAAAAAAAGTCTTAAATTATATTTCAACTCCAGTGCTTCACAATGCCCAGTATATAGCTAATAATTAACTTATATTTGTTAAAAAACTACAGAATATTTTGCATTTTAAAAAAATCATTATTTCAAGGGCCAGCAGGTGACGTGTTAGTTAAGGGCTGGATCTCACATGGCAAACTCCATGGTTCGAGTCCTGGACCTGGTGGCTGGAAAAACCTATCAGCACATTTACATGCATGCCTAGGAATCCTGAGAGGAAAATGGAGAGGGATTGCAGCATGGCCACTCCCCTGGGTTGCGGGGGAGAGGGGGCTTCTCACTTTCCCTCTTTTTCTCACTCTGTAAGCACAAGTACCTTATAGTAAAATAAATAAATAAATAAATACATAAATAAATACATAAATAAAAGTCCTGGGGCCAACAGGACTGCCATAGTGGTTATGATGCTGAACTCCCAAATTGTCAACAGAGATTCAAGTCTCAGATCTGATGGGCTTTAAAATCACTCCATGTTTGTGTGTATGCATGCCTAAGATCCTGGAAAGAGAATAGAGGAGAAGGAATGGAGAGAGGCCAGCCTCCTGAGAGGTGATTTCTCACTTTTTCTCTCTCTCTCTCTCCCTCTCCCTCTCCAGTGAGCACATATGCCCTTAAAGCAAAAAACCTCTTGGGGGAAAAAAAATCATTAGGTCATTTCCGATGGTAAATTTCTATGCCAAGAAATAGAAATACAGGTATCTTGATTAATCAAATACTTTGCCTAAACAAGTTATTAAGTATGAGGACACCAATAGCTTTTCAAAGTACTTTCTTTTATATCATCTTTCAATTATAAAGTACTTGTTATTTATTATGAGCAAAACAATTTGGAAACTCAGTTTTAGCCGAGATCTTAGATTTTTATAACATTTATAGTGTAGGGACAAATAATTCTATACTTGATAATTGCTGTAACTGAAATGTACAAAATGTATTGGTTGCTTTTATTCCTGCTTAGGTATGAGGAAAAGGTCAATGGCTTTTTTTTTTTTGGAGAGGTTTTTTCACTATAGGGCGCATGCGCTCGCCAGACAGACAGAAAGAGACATAGAGACAGAAAGCGAGAAATCATCCCCCGGGGGGATGGTCATGCCGCAATCCCTTCTCCTCCATTCTCCTCTCAGGATCTTGGGCACGCACGCACATGCACCCGGCGTGAGTTTTAAGTCACCGAGTCCGGGAGGCGAACCGTGGTCGACTACGTGGGAGTCCAACAACATAGCCATTACGCTAACTGCTGGTTCCCAAGGTCAATGGCTTTTAAAATTGAAGAATAAGTTATAGATTTTTCCAGGCAGATAAAAAGGGAAAGTAAAAGCTTGTAAGCATAGGAACATGGCACATTGGGGCTACTAATATTGGATGTATAAATAGTTTGTTATAGCTGCAGTGTACATTCAAGAAAAATTTTAAGGAAGAGACTAGTAATAACAGATGACCGAATAAAGCTCAATTTGTGATGGGTCTAATATGTCATGAAAAAAAAAAAAACAGGATAATAATTAGAACTATATTTAACAGGATATTTATTTAACAGGATAACAACTAGAAGAACTATAACATCACATTCCTGTGTCAAAAGCTCATTACAGCAACAGTATGAAAGAGAAGTAGAGACTAGAGGCTTTTTTAATAGTATCACTGAGAAGAGCTTTAGAAAATAAGGATGGCTGAGATACATTTTGTCAACAGAATTAAGATTTTGTGATTGGTTTGATATAGCAAGAAAAAGGAAAATCTAACAAGCAACAATTTAGAAATGCTAATAAGAATGTGGATAATAATTGGATAGATTTCAAATGTACTCATTGGTCTAGCTCCATGGCATGGTGGTAAGGAGCAGCTCAAGAGAAGCTGAATCTCACACAGTATCTGTGGTTCAAATGCCCAGCCTGATCAGGCATGAGCATGAGTGCCTAATATCCCACAGGCTAGAGGTCTGGAGGACTACAGTGTGACCAGGTCCGGTGGAGGGTGCTAATCTTTTTCACTGTGCATGCACATATTCTAATAAGGAAAAACATATTTTTGAAAGAATTATTTTAGTTAATGATTCAATTAAAGAATCTGGCTCTAATAAGTGATTTATCCATCTCTAGCAGTAACTAAGAAAGAAATTGAGTTAGAAATTTTTTATGGGCAGCAACTTGACCCATAAGAATAGAGATTATTAGCAGTAATGTTGGTTATTAAGGGAGTGATCTTGCAGTTGTATTTGCAGAGATACATAAAATTTAAAATATAAATTATTTAATGAGGCTGATGAACATGGGGCTAGTCACTACTTCTGCCAAGCCATCCTATGGTGTATGATCACCTTTTATAGATTGGTTTTTATGTAATTTCCTAGAATTTTATAGTTAAACCAAAGTAATGTTTCATTAGAAATGAAACTTAGGCTACCCACCCCCCACACACATATAACATTCCCAATATCATGTGCAGAGTCCAAAGTAAAAATATAGGCTTAAATTTCAAATCTCAATCTCTGATTTCTCTCTTGGTGGCTTTCCAAAAGTTCAGCCTCCCCATCTTGGGCCTGATAGATCATTTATTTTATGGTCATTTCCATATCCTGTTATTTCTGTGCCAGCTGTGTATTAAACTCCAGCAGCTGTTTAATGTGGAACTGTGCTTCAACTAGAGAACTTCCTGCTTCTATTTGATTTTCTCTTCCATTTATTGTTCACACTCTTTGTCTTCCTGCATTCTAGCCATCTCCTCACTCAGCTTCTACTTCTCCTGCTTTGCTTCCGCTAATTTCAACTCCAGGTCATCATGTTGGATGTCCATATCACCAAGCAACTGAGACTGGTCCACACATGATTTGTACTTTCTTCAGCATTTTCTTCCAGCATTCTGTGGGTTTATTTTTTCCACCCATCTGTTGTTGTAAAGGCTGCAATTTTTCATATTTTGAGCTTAACTCTTTCAATTCCATGTACTTTTTTCTAACTAAGCAGAAATCCAACTCTTTCATCTTTTAAGATCTTACATGTTAGTTCTTTCACCTGGAGAGTTTTCTGGACATAATTAACCACATTTTGCAGGTTTTGCTTTGCTCCTAGGTTATTTTCACCTCCCTCTTTGTCCACATGCTGGGACACTATCAAAGAATATTTGTTTTTTATTTAAAGTTGTTTTTGAAGATGATCTATTATAACTTGATCCTCACATTGCTTTGCTTTGACAGGTTCTAAATTTATTAAGAACTCTTGGTATTTGTACTACATTTCAGGATGGGAAGAAATGGTCTCTTTCTTGTGCTAGGCTTTATTTTTTCAGTTAATTTTTTCTTAATAACAGATTTCTTTTCAATGCATATCCTACACACAGTCTTGGGAATCTGCTTCTGCTCCATATATACTGTGATGTCTTTTGCTGATCTGGGTAAAACATTCCTGACTGATGAACTTTGCACTGACTTAAATTTTAAGAACTTCCCTCTCAGGGCCAGTAGGTGGTGTAGTGATTAAGGTGCTGGACTCTTACATGGCTTACTATGTTTTGAGTTCTGATCTGGTAGCCCACTTTCTCACCTTCTGTCTCTCTTTGGTGAGTGCACATGCCCTATACCAAAAATTTTTAAAAATCAGTAAAATTATATTAAAAAATTCTTAAAAAATAAAACCTTCCCTGACTTGAGTTTAAGTTGCTGTGTCAGGACTCGAAACACGGTCAACCACATGGGAGTCCAGCAATGTAACCATTACACCATCTGCTGTTCCCTTATGACTGTAATTTTAAAGAATTTCATTTTTAAAAAATATTTAAAAATTTACTTATTAGTATTACGTTTGATTACAGAGAGAGAGAGAAAGGAAGAGTGAGAAAGCAAGCTACCAGGTCCAGATCAAACCGTGGTTAGCCATGTGGTAGTCCATCGCCTTAATCACCACGCCTCCTGCCAGCCCAAGAACTTCATTTAAGGACTTTATTTCAATTGTTTTCTGAGTAATCCATCCTCTAAAAAGAACAGCCAGAAGATGTGAAGAAATCCTTGATGCTTGTGAAGAAATAACTGCAAAGTAATAGACTTATAGACTGGAGGAGTTACAGAAATTTTAGCAAAAGCTACAGCAGGATAACTCTGGCAATGATATTCTGACAATTATGGTGCTACAGACACACGCAGCAAAGAAGACAATGAGTGATTCATAGCTGAAAAGACAAGAGGTCAGAGAACATTCACAATTTAGAAAACTGATTAGAGAAATATAAAGAATGCAATAAAACTATGCAATAACTGTGGAGACACTTTCCAGAGGTAGCAATTTGTTCCAGACTGATGTCTTACCATTTGGAGAACCTACCAAGTTTGAGTATTTGCAGACTGCTTTTGAGTACTATGATGAGTCGAGACTGACATGACAAAAATTGTAACCACTGAAGTTCCCCAATGATCAGACTCACAAAATTTTGAGAAGATGCTCAGCTAATGTCATAGATCTGATCCTTATCTTAAAGAACTGAGAATGATGTTTGGCAACTGTTGCTTGGAAAACTGTCCACATTTGCTGTCCTTTAAGAATAAAGCTATCAGTCAGGGGCCTGCGTATACACCAAGAAAAAAATCTGACATTGATCCACACATTGCATACTCCCTTTAAAATAAATTATATCTATGGAGAAATGATTTTTTTCCCCTTTCCTTCAGCTTTCTGTTGGGAAGAGTTTTATATTATTTAAAAGATATTTTGAATAACTTAACCCAATTTACGGGCTCAATTAATGTTCCTTTCTTTCCTTTTTATCCCCCATTT